>NC_092286.1:11635735-11695735 GCF_036320965.1 Panulirus ornatus
TTAACTTGAAATTCAGCTGAAATGTACACTGCTCTCACACCAGACCGTTCATTTGCAAAAGTCTAAACAATGAATTGCCCTGACTTGTTCCTTACTTTAGAATATAAGTATTGTCTCTGCCTTCACTTTTCACACAGAAGCACTTATGAAAGTTATCTTTGTCCCTAATTACAGGTGGATTCGGAGGCGGCTTCGGAGGCGGAGGAGGTAAGGAAAATTAATGATTATTCTGCACTGACTTACTAGATTTATGGTACATCTAGTTATCTCTAAGGCTAGATTTACTTCGAAGATTCTACAACCTTGATAAAACGTAGGTATCTGTCTAAAATATTTCCTCAAAGGAAAGAAATAAGTTTCGCCTATTACTTCAATAAGGATGTAAGTAAAATAGCCCCTCAAAGGAAAGAAATAAATTTCCTCCTATTACTTTAATAAGGAAGTAGGTAGCTGACTAGAAAATTTCCTTAAAGGAAAGAAATAAGTTTCGCCTATTACTGAGATATGGACGTAGGTAACTGCCTAGAATAACTCCTCAAAGGAGAGAAATTTGATTCGCCTATTTGTTTTCCAGGTTTTGGCAAGTAGAAGATGATTCCATCCTAACTGCTGCTGTAGAACGGCCAAGGACTTTCCCTAAGGACACAATACTGCTCTTCAAAGTCTGCTTGTTCAATTGGCAACAAATATATATGTACTTTTTACATTCTGCGTTCAACTTTCGACTCTTGAAATTTTGGTCTGAATTTGCAAGAACTTGTACTGAATAAACTGTTCGTCATGAGAGACCTAGTTTTCCTTCTTCATTATTCATCCATAATGATAATGATACGCCTTCCTATTGGCTCATTGTCATTCTGTTGTTATCTCCAATGTGAATATGAGTGGTAGTCGCTTGCATGATATGCGAGTGTCGAGTCTTACTGTACTTATTGCTGGTTCCTGGGATACTATAGTTATAGAATGGAAAACAATCAGATCTAGGCATTGTATCACCCTGAGGCACTTGGAAGACGATGATGGGAGTCAATTCTCCCTTCCATAAATTGGTTACAATCGATTCCAAAGCAAATTTTTGAACGTAGGAAATATGATAGCTAATCAGGTTCCTTTTCATCTAAACACTGAACTTGAAAAAGTTATCTCAGGCAGATTAAGTTCTTGTATAGCTTCCAAGTTCTTGTATAGATCCTCATTTTCATTCTTAGTTTCATCTATAATCTAGACGTCGTAAGAGAGTAGAGATTCAGACATCAGAGATTCAGACATTCAGACATCAGACATGTTTCATGGGGCGTAGAGCTAAGTTAAGGTAGCTCGTGATTAACATAAACGCTATAATAAGGTATTCAAAAAACTCAACTCTTCTTACGATTGCGGTTGCATATAGAAAAAGATATTATCAGAAATTTAGAATATATTCGTTCATACTCAGTCTCTAGCCGTCATGTGTAATGCACCGAAACCACAGCTACCTTTCCACATCCAGGCCCCACAAAACTTTCCATGGTTTACCCCAAATGCTTCACATGCCCTGGTTCAATCCATTGACAGCACGTCGACCCCGGTATACCACATCGTTCCAATTTACTCTATTCCTTGCACGCCTTTCACCCTCCAGTATGTTCAGGCCCTAATCGCTCAAAATCTTTTTCACTCCATCCTTCCACCTCCAATTTGGTCTCTCACTTTTCTTCATCCCCTCTACCTTTGACACATATATCTTCTTCGTCAATCTTTCTTCACTCATTCTCTCCATATATATATATATATATATATATATATATATATATATATATATATATATATATATATATATATATATATATATATATATATATATATATGTGTGTATGTATATATACTCGCCATATCCGGCGTTAGCGAGGTAGCGTTAAGAACAGAGGACTTAGCCTTACAGGGAATATCCTCACTTGGCCCCCATCTCTGTTCCTTTTTTTTATTATCTGAAAAGTAAAAAAGAGGAAAAATTAGAAAGGAGGGATGATTTTCAGCCGCCCACTTGCTCCCCTTTTAGTCGCCCTCTACGACACGCACGGAATACGTGGCAAGTATTCTCTCTCCCCTATCCCTAGGGATATATAAATATATATATATATATATATATATATATATATATATATATATATATATATATATATATATATATATATATTCCCTGCGTGTCGTAGAAGGCGACTAAAAGGGGAGGGAGCGGGGGGCTGGAAATCCTCCCCTCTCGTTTTTTTTTTTTTTTTTTTTTTTTTTTTTTCAAAAGAAGGAACAGAGAATTGGGCCAGGTGAGGGTATTCCCTCAAAGGCCCAGTCCTCTGTTCTTAACGCTACCTCGCTAATGCGGGAAATGGCGAATAATTTGAAAGAAAAAAAAAAAAATATATATATATATATATATATATATATATATATATATATATATATATATATATATATATATATATATATATATGTGAAAGACAACCACTCCTAAGATTGATCCATGTGGCACCCCACTTGTTATGTCTAACCTTTCAGTGGATTCCCCGTTAATCACTTCTTTCGTTTCCAGCCACTCAACCAATTTCCTCACTATCGAATCACTCCCTCATCTATAACTTGCGATTTAACTTTTCTTAGTAGCCTTCGATAGATACATTTAGATAGTCTAAATAGATGATATCAACTGCACTACTTTCTTCGTTCATAAAAAATATAAGAAATGAGCAGATTCGTCGGATGTGATCGAATTCGTGGAAAACCATACTGAGAATCGTGCATCTGTTCATAATCCCGATATTGGTGTATAATTTATTCCAGGCAATGATTAACTACCTTTTTGACAAGCTTTCCAACTACAGACGTTAAGGTGATTGGAAGATAAGGTGATTGGAAGATAAGTTTTTTTTTCGAATATGGAAGTAACAGTTTTAGACTTCCGCTCTGCTGGAACTTTTCCCAATGCAAGAAGCTTTTCTTTTTTTTTGGCAGCGAGCACTCACAAACTTAAGGAGCTTTTTTTTTTTTTGGCAGCGAGCACTCACGAACTTAGCCATCTCAATTCTCGCTTCTTCCGTGGAGAAGACTTATATAGGTCTAACGCTTTCAGTTACTCTCAGTCCTTCAGTTACGGATTGTGAGTGTATCTTCAGATAGCATATCAGTATGTTGCAGGACGATTTCCTCTCATACCAACACAATTCGTTTTGACCGGTTTCCTACGGATAATTGTATGGAGGCAAAGTCTTCACAACTCCCGAGAACAGTAAAAGAACATCTCAAAGTGAGTTAGAAAATTATATGTATATATGCGTGACAGCTTGAGACTGGGTGTGAACGAATGGGGCCTTTGTTGTCTTTTCCTAGTGCTACCTCGCACACATGAGGGAGGGGGATGGTATTCCATGTGTGGCGAGGTGGCGATGGGAATGAATAGGGGCAGACAGTGTGAATTGTGTGCATGGGTATATATGTATGTGTCTGTGTGTGTATATATATGTGTACATTGAGATGTTTAGGTATGTATATGTGCGTGTGTGGGCGTGTGTGTGTGTACATTGTATATGGGGGTGGGGTGTGCCATTTCTTTCGTCTGTTTCCTTGCGCTACCTCGCAAACGCGGGAGACAGCAACAAAGCAATATATAAATAAAAAAAAAAAAATATATATATTTATATATATATATATATATATATATATATATATATATATATATATATATATATATATATATATATATATATATATATATATGTATATATATATATATATATATATATATATATATATATATATATATATATATATATATATATATATGTATATATATATATATATATATATATATATATATATGTGTGTATGTGTGTGTGTGTGTGTGTGTGTGTGTGTGTGTGTCCTTGCTCATAGTTACAACGAGAGTGCAGTCACGTTGGACGGGGATGTAACACGAACTACAGTGTCATTAAGGAATTCCTCACTCTAAAAGGAACCTACCCCTGCTACTGCAAGCAGCGCGTCCTTGAACTGCAGGAGCTTTCATGAAGGTCTTTGGATAACAACCAAGATTCTTGCATAGAAACTGGTCCGGAGGAGGACTACGAATAAGATAGAATCATCTAAATAGGCAGGTTGGTAGGTAGATAGATAGATAGATGGAGGGGAGAGAGAGAGAGAGAGAGAGAGAGAGAGAGAGAGAGAGAGAGAGAGAGAGAGAGAGAGAGAGAGAGAGAGAGAGAGAGAGAGAGAGAGAGAATCATCATTGGACGACCCTGAACAAGGGGGGTTCAGTGACTCGATGACCAGCGGGCATGATCCGGCTCCACGTACCACGTTTTATTGACTCGTCCTTTCGAACCCTCCCAATGTTTACGGGGGTGACTCTAACCTAGTTGCTACCCCAAGTCATCCACCACCACCACCACCACCACCACCATCATCCCACGGGCGGGGGAGTGAGGTGGGGTACAGCCTCCACCACAGCAGAGTGGCAGAGGGGTACTCTCTGTCCGTGTATATATATACCTTGACCTCCAGATGAGGAGGATCAGTTGTTCCTTGAAACCGACTGCCGAACCCAACCATGGTAAGGTCCTCTGCTCTTCTTGCTATCCTCTGTTATCATTATGGATAAAGAAGGTAAGATAGTTTATATGTATGTGTGTGTGTGTGTGTGTGTGTGTGTGTATTCCTTCTTTATCAGACTTCGTGTTATGATACATATATACATCATCGATAATTGTCCAGTCTTGGTGACATTGTAGTATTTAGTCTCCCTAAATGGAAGACACGCATAACTGGGGGAATCTAATACTATCAACAAGAATGGGATTGTTCTGTAGATGATGTGTCGGTTAAACACGTTTTTGTCACTGTATCATATCGAATCTTTAGCAGCAGTAGCAACAGTGGCTTTTGGTTATCGTATATGGCAATGCAGCTTTGGACAGTTGGTTGGTTATTTGGGCCTTAGGATTGTGAACTGCCAAGGTCGTCAAACAAGGCCGTCAAGGCCAGGTCATAACCAGAAAGTTATGAACATCTTCCTCAGGTAACAGAGGTCACTCTAAGATAACTGTGAGTGACTGTTATTACAATTTCTTTCTTTTTTCTCTCATTTATCAGTTGAGAATAAGGCTGTAAATAGTTATGTCCAGCGAAACAAAATTTCCGAAGGCAAATGTATAAATGTTACGAATGATATGCAGAGAGAGAGAGAGAGAGAGAGAGAGAGAGAGAGAGAGAGGGAGAGAGGAAGAGAGCTTACACCTACCTACGAGCATTTGCGATGAGGTTTTGCCATGAGAGCAAACCTAACGCGTAGCACTCCCCGCTCGATTTATCGAGAGAGAGAGAGAGAGAGAGAGAGAGAGAGAGAGAGAGAGAGAGAGAGAGAGAGAGAGAGAGAGAGAGAGAGAGAGAGAGAGAGAGAGAGAGAGAGAGAGAGAGAAACCAGGCTCTATTCTTAACATGGCCACAGACAGCACAAAGTCCCCACATTGGCCACATATGACACCAAGCAACACACTGACCAGACATGGGCCCACACACACACACACACACACACACACACACACACACACACACAAATGGGCCACAAACGGTACAAGTGACCCACACGGGCCACACAGACAGCACAAGTAACCCAAACGGACCGTAGGTGACACAAGTGACCCTTTCCGGAGGTCACAGCATCACATAGCATACTCATACACTGAGTGTAGTCAGTACTGTATTTGGTCTTGCTCTGTTGAGTATAATTACCTATTTATAAACCACACAGCATAAACCTGACCCATGAGTAAGGGTAAAAGGCCAGTGGTGTCGAGGGTGTATACTAAACATGGGGATTTTCAAAGAAATGTAGTGTAGTGAAGATGGAGTATAGTGAATATAGAGTGTAGTAAAAATGAGGTGTAGCGAAGGTATAGCAAAGACGGAGTGTAGTAGAGATGGAATGCAGTGAAGATGTAGTGTTGCGAAATTGGGAGTGAAGGTATCTGAACTCTAACCTGATCCATGAAGGTTTATTGAAGATGCTGTTGTTAAGGGTTTGGTGAATGTGCATTTGTCATGGTTAGAGTTAAGATAGCTATGTCGTAGCTGAAGTGAAATTAGGAGCATCGATCATTTAGGGAAGATTACGATATATTAATGATGGTCTAATTGGTGATGCCTGCCCTTCCATTGTTAACAGAGTTGTGAATGATATTCTGAAGGAAAACTAACCTACATAACTTTGATTGTCTTATTTCCTTTACGTTTCCCTCTGTAGAAAGAAACATAATATTTACCTTAGTTTCTTCTTTCCAACAAAAAGCACTCAAGATCTGGTCTTTGCCCTGACAGTACGGGTTAGGTTAAAGGCCAACACTTTCAAGAGTGTAGTGAGGATGAGGGTGAACTGAAATTGCACTCGTTGAGGGTGTAGTGAAGATGCGTTTGTTGAGAGTGGAGTTAAGAGGCTTTTTTGTCGAAGGTGTAGTGACGATACGTTTATCGAGGGAGAAGTGAACTTTGGCTGTTGAGAGCGAAGTAAATAAGGCCGTGATTAAAATAAAGATGCATTTATAGCAGTTTGAAATTACGTAAGTTTATGAGGGTGAAAATATGATGGTGAGTAGTGGTGAGAAGGAAGAATTCTTGTACTCTCTCGTTTCAGATTTATGTATCATATGTAGAAGGGTATGACGTTGTTTTCTGCCAAATATATATTTGTCGTATCTTTCTTACCATCATATTCCTACCCATAGTGTGGTGAAGAGGTTTTCGACCCTGATCTGTAAGAATCAGATTAAAAATCAGGGGACCAGAAACTACCGAGGACTGAGTTATATTTATATATTTATACAAAGTTAAATATGTGTAACTTTTATTATCATCTGCTAATGTTGTATGCATACAGAATATAAACAGTAAGCCCGTTGATAGATTCAATTTGACAGTTTTCACATACAGTCAGAACATTTCATCACACACACGCCACACCCCACACACACACACACACACACACACAGATAGGAGTCCACGATTGTAAAACTCCCGCCCTATACAGTATAGATAGGTTATATATATATATATATATATATATATATATATATATATATATATATATATATATATATATATATATATATATTTCTCATGCCTTGCGCACACACATACTCTTGTCTAGAATTCTCGTTTTCTTTCAACTGGGTCACTTCCAGGAGTGGCGCGCCTTTGTACTGATGGTCGTATCAACCCTCCTCCCCTTGATTGCTACTTACGCTGAGGCTAAGGCCTGCTGTGGAGGGCACCACCACCACCACCATCACGGAGGTCACTTTGGCTATGGAGGTAAGGAGCTGTGGTTAGGGAACTTGAACTCCCAAAGGAAATAACAATTTATATCAAGATTTCTATAACTTCCTATCTCGCTAAGACGAGGTGCCAAAGATATAGATAGATAGATAGATAGATACATAGAGAGATAGATAGATAGGCATAAATTTATCTTCTCTAAGGATGTGATGTGATTCATGGCTTTCCTCTTTACGAAAATAGTGGCTTAGTCGACTCTAAACACTGGATTCAAACCTTTATCCCTCAGGCTGGGGTAAATAGGAAGCCCGGATCCTACTTACCAGCGCACGACATCTCAAAACTCGACGTCTTACTGCAAGAGTGTCGATGGCTTTTTTGTTTTCACCAGAAAATCACATAACGGTGTCTTTTGCTCCTCTTAAAGATGTGTGTGCACGAGAAGTGTTACTCCGGGACCAGGAGAGAAAAAGAGAACACTTCAGCTTCTGTCACTAGGGCTTGATAGTCACCTATGAGAATTAGAGACGTGAATATCTTTACATCTTTAAGTTCTCTTATTGGTAGAATATGTCGCCATTCCTGCCTTGTGTTGATTATTCCATCTGTGTAGATTAGCCCTGTCAAATAAATTCTAAAATATCATATATGTATTTTTTTCTTTCCTCCTTGTAGATAATGTTAGATGGTAATAGACAAGAATAGCAGAATACAGTAATACAAAGACACACAAACATAGATTTGTATAAAGCAAGAGATGTACATATACACATATCAAATAACACAAGAAACATACACGTGTATGTAACTACAAATGCGTACACATACACAAAATTTGACGTATACACGCTCACACACACACACACACACACACACACACACACACACACACGCACACACACACACACACACACACACACACACACACACACACACACACGGACCTCCGTGGTGTAACGGTTAGCGTTACGTCACAAACCGTTACGCATGCACGGGCCTTCTTGGATCAAACCCGCATAAGTATTCTTGGTCGCAGCAGCCGGTCCACAGTCCACCCAGCTGTTCATCCTCCCCAAAGAGATGGACGATGGAAAGGGTACCTGGTATAAGCTAAGCATGTGTGTATGTGTGTGTGTGTGTGTGTGTGTGTGTGTGTGTGTGTGTGTGTGTGTGTGCATACATACATACATAGGAGTAAAAACATGTTACAGAGAAGCAGCGTTAAGGGACGGGGCAACGCGAGTGTAGAACTCGTAACACAAGAATTGTGATCACAAAGATTGGTAAGGGTTTAAGAATGGAGGATTTTCCTTCTAAAGAAATAAGGTAGACTGGGAGACACAATGGTGGAGGCACAATCATCATGGCACCTAAAACACGAGAATCAGTAAGTAGATCTTAACAGATAGTTGCATGGGAATTGAGAATGTCAGATGTATTGCATCAACTAGGGGGATAAAAAGTGATCATGTTATGCTATTTTTGATTTCGCGATTGATGACAAAAAAGAAAAAAGAAATATATATATATATATATATATATATATATATATATATATATATATATATATATATATATATATATATATATATATATATATATATATATATATATATATATATATATTCCTATGAGTCCACGGGGAAAATGAAACACGATAAGTTCCCAAGTGCCCTTTCCTGTAATAATCACATCATCAGGGGAGACACAAGAGAGAAATATAACAGTCAGTTGATATACATTGGAGAGACAAAGCTAGGACGCCATTTGGTAAACATGCGATAGGTCTTGGACAATCGCATATTTACCAAATGGCGTCCTAGCATCGTCTCTTCGATGTATATCAGCTGATTGTTATATTTCTCTCTTGTGTCTCCCCTGATGATGTGATTATTACAGGAAAGGGCACTTGGGAACTTATCGTGTTTCATTTCCCCCGTGGACTCATAGGAATATCTTGATCACGCGCAAAATTGTGATCCTTTCCAATGACTTAATGATATGGTTTGTTCTTTTGCGATAAGTGTCTTTGATCTATATATCCCACAGCTGCGTTTCAAGTCGCCTCAAGTCTTATTCACCCGCATCACAATGTTGCTAACATGACGCGAAATGAGATTCTTTTAGCCATTATGAGACTACCAGCGTTTTGTACTTCATATAAGACTGTTTTCTTCTCTTGATCAAAATGCTGACCTGTGGTATGATCTTCACGAGCCAATCTCTCCTGGTCTCCACACTCACTGCTCATTACTTGTCATTATTGTATTTCCACCAGACCGAAGCCTGACTATGGAATACGCGATTCACTCTCATGACTCACGGTGATCTGAGGCCGTGGCCTCATTGCGTTACCTTCCTGGGGTGACTTCCTGTGGCAAGCTTAGTATAAATAGCCCACCGCTGATCGGTACAGTCATCAGTTGTATCACAGCAACACACCAGCCAACATGGTAACTACAACATGGTCATGTTATGTGCATTCACACAACTCCATTTATAAGTTCTCTATGGATGAATCATAGCATCAGTATCTACAGGAAACTTTGTCGTAAAGTTGAAGTAAATCATCGTAGGTAACACGATTTCCTTCTTGACAGATCCGCACCATCATCGCCATCGTTGCTCTGTCCCTTGTTGTTGCCTGCGTCAGCGCTGGTAGAATTGGCGGTGGATACGGCGGTGGAGGATTTGGCGGAGGACATGGAGGTTTTGGCGGCGGACATGGAGGTTTTGGCGGAGGTCACGGAGGATTTGGCGGCGGATTTGGCGGTGGATATGGTAGAGGAGGATTTGGAGGTATATACATTATTATAGCCTTTACAAAGAGCTATATATTTTCATTTTTCATACGGGCTATGCAAACATAACTTGAAAGTCTTGCTTTAGTAGTTTTTATTAGACTTACTTTTTTCATGTTGAAGTTTTGGAATATCAAGTCGCCTAAATCAGTAAGGTTGTCTTTATAAAGTGTAATAACTCCCAGTTTTACTGACAAACAATCTTATATACCCAGGAGGCTTTGGTGGCATCGGTGGAGGATTTGGTGGTGGATATGGACGTAAGTGTTGATATTTTCTGTTTTAGTTTATATATATATATATATATATATATATATATATATATATATATATATATATATATATATATATATATATATATGTATATATATATATATATATATATATATATATGTGTGTGTGTGTGTGTGTGTGTGAAATCAATTCCTTCAACTGATCTTCCTTATCATATAGAACAGTTACACATACTAAACTTTGACAATGAATATCATTTTTCTTTCTTTCCGCAGGATGATACGGTAAATGAACGAGTCTCCGCTTAATCATACTTCAAGAGAAATGTCTGCTGATTCCTTCAGAAACTGGATACCCCAGGAACACATATTTGGATGTATACTGTGTGAAAGTTTTAGACAATAAACTCATAAACATTATCATATCTATCCCTCATCCTCTTCACACTGCTCTTCGCAGATATTGAGATATGATTTTAACGAGATCTTAAGAAAGATTAGTTAACACACCCATTGATCTTGGCTCTGTATCATAACTGTATTTATAAATACTGTCTATGAATAAAGGTGCAAACAATAGAATCATGTGTTCCACAATTCAAGGAAACAGAAAACTAATCAATATTTTTTCTGGCTATTCGCGTACATATTCGCCATTTCCCGTGTTAGCGAAGCACCTTTCAAGAACAGATGACCTTACTTGACCTTCCTAACTTGGTCCCCTTCTTTGTTCCTTCGTTTGGAAAGATAAAACTTAAGTGGAGGATTTCCAACCCTCCGCTCCAACCTCCTTTAGTCGCCCGATATGACACGCAGGGAATAAAGTGGACAGAATCCTTGTTTCCATGTAAGGATAATCGCACATAAGCAGGAGTTCTAACAGTTCTTGAAATGATACAACAGAAAACGTTTCGTGGAAGACGTCCGCCTCATTACATCATATCTTCAATGACCATCACAAATACCCAGGCACGTAGTGTATTTCAAAGTTAATATAAACTATGAGAGTTCCAAGTAAAGCACGGTTATCCTTGCACGGAACTAGTTAGGTCATCATTAGTGAGTAAGGTCATTTCCCACTCGGGAAAAGCCACTAACTTCGCCATTCTAGAAGGTCTTACTGGTCATCCTTGTATGGATTAGATTCTAATTCTACGAAGATCTGTATTGCTTGGTCAGCCAGAATACCATCATTGCTCTTAATGGTATAGCGGAGGTTACCTTGGCTGGGATAATGGTTTGTGTCGCTTCTGCTAAATCGTTATCCCCTCAATCATGGTGTCATAACTCGTACTCCGAAGCCTCTTGCATCAGGTACAAAACACACAACACGTTATGAAGCAAATCTCATCTCGAAAAACTTATTTCAGTTTCATATCAGCTCATATATTCAGAGAATACTGTTGTGAGAGTAGGTAAGAATCTGTATGATACACAATGGTCTCACCCACCCTCTACTAATAGTAGAGAGCAAACACCAAAGAAATACTGAAAAAAAGACGCAATATCGTGGCAAAGCAACAGAGGTTCAGAGTAATAGGTGTGGAAGGTGAAACTGGTACGAGAAGATACTTTTACCTTCTCTGTGATGTGTCTAATATACAACTCAGGTGTTGCTCTGAAGGAAAGTCTATTTGAGATTAGATGAGATTTTTCATTTTGCCTTTAAGAAGGCTTAGATGTTTCATTAACATGAAACTTGGAAAGGAAAAATGGGTTAAATGTAAGGATAATGCTAATCTTTGAAACAGTAGAATCATCAGTTGACAATTAATCAAGAGGATCCATATCATTAGATTAGTTAGATACATCTATTGATCAATCATTCAGCTCCAGAAAATTATGGAGCATAAAATTCTAATGTTTTCATCGTTATTCATAGACAGTATCATAGATACCGTTACGATATACAACCTAGATCGACATATTAATCTAAAGATCTTGTTAAAATCATATCTTAATTTCTGCGAAGAGCAGTGTGAAGAGGATCAGGGATATATATGATAATGTTTACGAGTTTATTATCTAAAAATTACACACAGTATACATCCAAATATATTTTGCGGGGATATCCAGTTTCTGAAGGAGTCAGCAGACATTTCTCTTAGAGTATGACAAAGCAGAGATTCCTTCATTTACCGTATTATCCTGCGGAAAGAAAGAAAAATAATTTGATTTGAATGTTTTGAAATCATTAACTATTTCTATATCTAATAAGGAAGTTCAGTTGAGGGAATGAGGAATTGATCATATACGTACATATGTATATATAAATATATATATCAGCTAAAACAGAAAATATCAACACTTACGTCCATATCCACCACCAAATCCTCCACCGATGCCACCAAAGCCTCCTGGGTATATAAGATTGTTTGTCAGTAAAACTGGGAGTTATTACACTTTATAAAGACAACCTTACTGATTTAGGCGACTTGATATTCCAAAACTTCAACATGAAAAAAGTAAGTCTAATAAAAACTACTAAAACAAGACCTTCAAGTTATGTTTGCATAGCCCGTATGAAAAATAAAAATATATAGCTCTTTATAAAGGCTATAATAATGTATATACCTCCAAATCCTCCTCTGCCATATCCACCGCCAAATCCGCCACCAAAACCTCCATGTCCGCCGCCAAAACCTCCATGTCCGCCACCAAAACCTCCATGTCCTCCGCCAAATCCTCCACCGCCGTATCCACCGCCAATTCTACCAGCGCTGACGCAGGCAACAACAAGGGACAGAGCAACGATGGCGATGATGGTGCGGATCTGTCAAGAAGGAAATCGTGTTACCTACGATGATTTACTTCAACTTTACGACAAAGTTTCCTGTAGATATTGATGCTATGATTCATCCATAGAGAACTTATAAATGGAGTTGTGTGAATGCACATAACATGACCATATTGTAGTTACCATGTTGGCTGGTGTGTTGCTGTGATACAACTGATGACTGTACCGATCAGCGGTGGGCTATTTATACTAAGCTTGCCACAGGAAGTCACCCCAGGAAGGTAACGCAATGAGGCCACGGCCTCAGATCACCGTGAGTCATGACAGAAGACTTGATTCGTGAAATCTTATTCGGGGGAAAGAATGAAGAAATTTGATAAAGTATTGGTGAACTGGATGACCAAATGAGGGTATCGATGAAGAATGGTTTCTGTTTGGATACAAATGTGATTTTAGTGCTATTTCATACACACACACAGATATATATATATATATATATATATATATATATATATATATATATATATATATATATATATATATATATATATATATATGTATATATATATATATGTATGTATATAAGAACAAAGAGTATCGGAACGCGCACCTTCATGGAACATAGAAACCTCTAACAGCCAGGATCGAACCCGGGACCCTTGTGCCACAGGCGAGAATGTTACCGCCAGGATATGGGCCTGGCGGTAGCATTCCCGCCTGTGGCACAGGGGTCCCGGGTTCGATCCTGGCTGTTGGAGGTTTGTATGATATGATATATGTATATATATATATATATATATATATATATATATATATATATATATATATATATATATATATTCCTATGAGTCCAAGAGGGAAGACGAAACTCGATAAGTTCCCAAGTGCACTTACGTGTAATGATCACATCATCAGAGAAGATACAAGAAAGAAATATAACAGTCAGTTAATATACAACGTAGTGACGTAGCTAGGACGCCATTTGGTAAGCAAGTGATTGTCCGAGACAGACAACGGGCGTATCATAAACTTATTATGTGGACAAGAAGTTGAATTGTTTCCAAATTTTGTCAACAATAAAATTATCCAATTTGTATAGACCTTCACAAATATTGACGTTATAATTCTTTATGTGCTTAATAATAGAAGATTCAATGGTATTTCTCGTGTTACAGGAGTTAGAGATAATGACTGAGATGGCATTGCTCCAGTCAATGTAATGATCATAGATTTTAACGTGATTAAACAAGGCATTTGATTCTTGTCCTGTTCTTCTACTACAGTTATGTTGCTTAAGTCTAACAGAAAGATCTTTACCAGTCTGCCCAACAGAAAGCTTATCACAATTTCTACATGGCACTTTATAGATGCATCCAGGAAAAAACTTCTGGTGATTTAATGATTGAGATACTCTTTATAGTATCATTGTTGCTGAGAGCAACATTCACATTAAAGGAATTAAGCAACATGGGAAGTAAAGTAAAATTGTTATTAAAAGGGAGAAGTAAAAGATTCTTGGTGTCAATGGGAGGTTTGGGCTCAACTCTATTAAAAGATTTCTCTGCTAACTTGACCCTGTGCAAAATTGTAATCCTTTTCTCTCTCTATCTATATATATATATACATATATCATACAAACCTCCAAACAGCCAGGATCGAACCCGGGTCCCCTGCGTAACAGGCTAGAGCGCTACTGCTAGGCTATGATAGGCAATCATAGCTTAGCAGTAACCCTCGCGCCTGTTACGCAGTGCTTCCGGGTTCCATCCTGGCTGTTGAAGATTTGTATGTTCTATGAAAATACGCGTTCATATGCACTTCATATATATATATATATATGTATATATATATATATATATATATATATATATATATATATATATATATATATATATATATATATATAATAGTTATTGAAACATTACAAAACACCTCATGGATCGCGGGAGCGATCCGCCTCATCATTTCATATTTTCAACATCACAAACACAGACTCGTAGTGTATTTCAAAGTTTCGGTAAACTATTAGAACTCCTACTGAAGTGCGATGATACTTTCATGGAACCAGTTAAGTCATCATCATGGATTATTGCAAGCTTCATATCATCAGATCATCTGTATCACTTCCAGTTGGGCAAGTTCACCTCATTTCCCACTCGAGAAAAGGCACCAACTTCGCCATTCTAGAAGGTCTTACTGGTCATCCTTGTATAGATTAGATACTAATTCTACGAAGGTCTGTATTGCTTGGTCAGCCAGAATACCACCATTGTTGTTAATTGTATAGCGGAGGTTACCTTGGCTGGGATGATGTATGTCGCTTCTGCTAAACCGTTATCCCCTCAATCATGGTCTCATAACTCGTATTCCGAAGCCTCTTGCATCAGGTACAAAACACACAACACGTTATGAAACAAATCCCATCTTCAAAAACGTATTTCAATTTCATATCAGCTCATATATTCAGAGAATACTGTTGTAAGAGTAGGTAAGAATCTGTATGATACACAATGGTCTCACCCACCCTCTGTCGGTGGCACGCAAGAAACTAATAGTAGAGAGCAAACACCAAAGAGCAGTGTGAAGAGGATCAGGGATACATATGATAATGTTTACCAGTTTATTATCTAAAAATTACACACAGTATACATCCAAATATATTTTGCGGGTGTATCCAGTTTCTGAAGGAGTCAGACAACATTTCACGTGGAGTATGATGAAGCAGAGATTCCTTCATTTACTGTATTATCCTGCGGAAAGAAAGAAAAAAATTATATATTGTCAAAGTTTACTATGTATAACCACAGATCTATACATTTATAAGGGGATATCAATTGAGGAAATTAGTTTCATATACATATATATATATATATATATATATATATATATATATATATATATATATATATATATATATATATATACATATATATATATATATATATATATATATATATATATATATATATATATATATATATATATATATATATATATATATAAACTAAAACAGAAAAAATCAACACTTACGTCCATATCCACCACCAAAACCTCCACCGATGCCACCAAAGCCTCCTGGGTATATAAGATTGTTTGTCAGTAAAACTGGGAGTTATTACACTTTATAAAGACAGCCTTACTGATTTAGGCGACTTGATATTCCAAATCATCAGCGGGAGAAAATAAATCATATCAATATTGTACTATAAGGCAATCCCTGCAAGTTACGTTTGTATAGGATGAATGGAAAACAAAATTATATGGCACTTTAAAAAGCCGACTGTATAGGAACAATGATATGCTAATATGTACACTGAGATATATCTGATAATCTTCTCGTAAATCAGAATTTTCCAAGAAGTATTGACACATGAAGTTAATGAAGTCGATTAATCTATATGATACAAGTCTCTATATAAAGTGATTATTTTTGTCATCTTGTATAAACCAAACCTGTCATTGCCTCTAATAGATCTACCTATTATGGTCAGGAAAGACTACTACAATAATGTATATACCTCCAAATCCTCCTCTGCCATATCCACCGCCAAATCCGCCACTGAAACCTCCGTGACCTCCGCCAAAACCTCCATGTCCTCCGCCAAAACCTCCATGTCCTCCGCCAAATCCTCCACCGCCGTATCCACCGCCAATTCTACCAGCGCTGACGCAGGCAACAACAAGGGACAGAGCAACGATGGCGATGATGGTGCGGATCTGTCAAGAAGGAAATCGTGTTACCTACGATGATTTACTTCAACTTTACGACAAAGTTTCCTGTAGATATTGATGCTATGATTCATCCATAGAGAACTTATAAATGGAGTTGTGTGAATGCACATAACATGACCATGTTGTAGTTACCATGTTGGCTGGTGTGTTGCTGTGATACAACTGATGACTGTACCGATCAGCGGTGGGCTATTTATACTCAGCTTGCCACAGGAAGTCACCCCAGGAAGGTAACGCAATGAGGCCACGGCCTCAGATCACCGTGAGTCATGAGAGTGAATCGTGTATTCCATAGTCAGGCTTCGGTCTGGTGGAAATACAAGAATGACAAGTAATGAGCAGTGAGTGTGGAGACCAGGAGAGGTTGGTAGGGAAATATCATACCATAGGTCAGCATTTTGATCAAGAGAAGAAAGTAGTCTGATATGAAGTACAAAACGCTGGTGGGGATAGGGGAGAAAGAATACTTCCCACGTATTCCCTGCGTGTCGTAGAAGGCGACTAAAATGAGAGGGAGTGGTTGACTGGAAATCCTCCCCTCTCGTTTTTAATTTGCCAGAAAAAGAAACAGAGAAGGGGGCCAAGTGGAGATTTCCCTCAAAGACTCAGTCCTCTGTTCTTAACGCTACCTCGGTAACGCGGGAAAATGGCAAATAGTATGAAAAAGAAAACAATATACGGAAGTGAAGACATGGTACAGTAAAGACAATGGTACATATATACAAGGTTAAGAGACGGAGCAATAGAGTAAAACTGTTTTCCCGCAACAAACAAATAGTAGTCACACACAGATGCATATGCAAATACATGTAAACATCTAGAGTAACTGAAAGGAACTGAAACCACATTACATAAAATTACGTCCACCAACACAGTAATAACTGGCAAGTTAACGTTTAATCTGCAAACATCAATATGGTGAGCGGAAATGCTCACCAAGAATCAAGCTATAAAGTGATTGTAAGACATTGCTAATTGTCCCCCTTAAGAGGTGGTCTCAGGTCCCCTGTGTTCCTTTGTTTCCCCCATGAATGCCTTTGCTCAGTGGTCACACGTTCTCCCTCTCTGTCTATGGCCGTCGCGTCTTGTATCTATCAATCTCTAACCATCCCGGAACCTCCTTCTAAGAAAGAATTACCCAGCGCCTCTTTCAGATGGCTCCTGCCGCCCAAGGCCGCGCTCATTACTGGCGAGGGTAAGGTGGACTCATTATGGAGTTAGAAGTTCTGTGATGAGATTGTAACTCCCAGTGATACAGCCTCGCTAAATGCGACTTTTCAATTTCGGTGTAAATCACGAGCAGAAGTTCGGTAATACCTTACGCCATTTACGTAATGCTCAATGGATTATTCTCGTAAAGATTTTTAGAGTTAGTTTTCTTCTTACGGTTTAAGGTGACTAATGTCTTCCAACATGGTGTTATGATTTATGTATGGTCCTTGTATCACGGGATCATCTGATGATTCGCCTCCCCACAACCTTTTCGAGGCTTGATTAAAGTTAGGTTTGGTTAGGTTGGGTTAGGGCACAAGGCTGAAGAACGACTAGGCCACTACACTAATTTCCCCTAACTTTTCTAAAGCCAATTACGATTTCCCCTAATTTTTCTATAGCCTATTACTGAGTATCTACAGGAGTTTCCACGACTTAAACACACACACACACACACACACACACACACACACACACACACACGCTCATACACACGCACAGAGGACGTGTGTCATTACCCAAATGTTATTATCTGTTTGCATAGAGCAGGGATGGAGCTCTGCGCTTGTGGGACCCCATCTCCTGAACTTTCTCTGCTATCACGCAACTTTTCAAACTAACGAATACTGACAGATTGCGAAAGTTTGAGAAGTCATATGATGGTAGAGAAGGTTCAAGCGATGGGGTCCCACGAGTGTAGAAGTGGCTTCCCGTGCTGTGTGGATTACAAACAAGTAATCACACACAACACAGCAAGACTAAAGTACAGTCATGATTACACTCAGTGTATGAGTATGGTTGTGTGTTGCTGTGGCCTTCGGAAAGGGTGGTTTGTGCCACCAAAGGCCCGTGTGGGTCACTTGTGCCGTTTGTGGGTCACTTGTGCCGTGTGTGTGTGTGTGTGTGTGTGTGTGTGTGTGTGTGTGTGTGAGTCTAGGTCCATGTCTGGTCAGTGTGGTCTTTGGCGTCATCTGTGGCCATTGTAGGGGTGTCTGCTGTCATGTGTGACCATGCTACGAATAGAGGCTGGTCTCTCTCTCTCTCTCTCTCTCTCTCTCTCTCTCTCTCTCTCTCTCTCTCTCTCTCTCTCTCTCTCTCTCTCTCTCTCTCTCTCTCTCTCTCTCTCTCTCTCTCTCTCTCTCTCTCTCTCTCTCTCTCTCTCTCTATTTATCTATCTATCTGTCAAATTAAGCAGCCGGGCGGGCCAAGCTTTCCATCTTCTCACATGCACCAAATGCTTGTCCTCCTCCTACTTTTGACGGCTATCTTCACGCTCTTTCTCCATAGCAACCGTAACATATCCCACTGAAAATGCAGGTTCTCCAGTTTTTCAAGAACTTTTATATGATTCTCCTCTTCTCTTTTCTTCCTCATGGCCTAACCACCAGTACAGAACAATTGTCCTAAGACTATAGCCTGCGACTATATATATAAATATATATATATATATATATATATATATATATATATA
The DNA here is from genome assembly GCF_036320965.1 of Panulirus ornatus. Lineage (NCBI taxonomy): Eukaryota > Metazoa > Arthropoda > Malacostraca > Decapoda > Palinuridae > Panulirus > Panulirus ornatus. The sequence continues at coordinate 11,655,218 of NC_092286.1, forward strand.
TATATATATATATATATATATATATATATATATATATATATATATTGGGAAGAGCAGATGAAGCATTAGCCGTTCTTTACATGATGATAAATATACGTTGTAGAGTATCTCGGGTCCCAGGACCCATAAAAGACGTAAGGAGGTCAAGACTTTTACCATCCGAGTGTGGACGAAAAGAAGCAACGTCACCGAAGTGGTCAGCAGTCTTCCCCCTTCCCCTTGAGATGCCAACGTTGAGGGAACGGACGGTTCCATCTGTCAGACGCCAGTGGCTCTTTCCGGCTATGCTCCCGCCTACCCAAAGGAGGAAAAGAAGGAGGTGGTCGAGCGCAGAAGCCGGAGAGAGAGAGAGAGAGAGAGAGAGAGAGAGAGAGAGAGAGAGAGAGAGAGAGAGAGAGAGAGAGAAAGAGTGAGAGACGGTTCCACGCGAAGAACCGAGAGCGATGGGACTGATAAGGCAAATATCTTCCGCCTGAAATCTCTCATTGAAATGGAAGTCTGGAGAGATAAGCCGCCACGGGCATACCAGCAAGTGCTCCCTGTTACGTGGACACATCAGCGACCCACCCTCTATCCTGACAGCTTCAAAAAAGCTTATCTTAAGGTAAATCCCCTTGAGTCCGGGATAGAAAAATATTTAGCGATAAGGAACTTATATCGAACGAGACGAAAGGTTAGATAAATGCCAGGTGTGATCATAGAGGCGCCTAGCCCCTGGAGAAAATCGTCAAAAGGGAGAGAACAGATCAAGAGAATTGACACCATGAGAAATTGTATTCAGTTCCATGGCTCATGTTTCCCCACTGAGAAAATTACGAAGCAGATAATTATTTTTTCTCATACACCATATCCGATGTTTATATTATATAAAAGTATAAACATGTATCATTAAGTAAAAGTATATGTATATACATGTATTATTAAGTAAAAATGTATGTATATACATGTATCATTAAGCAAGCAAAAATATTAGCATATAAATGCATAAAGCCACTGAAGGATCCCGAATGTATAGAGAGATTGTTAGAAAATGAAAATAGCATCAGTATGACAGAATAAACTACAGTGATTTTGATTTCTCGACACTCCAATTCTTCAGTATGAAAATGTAAAAACTGATGAAATGGAGAGTGATCTGATTGCCTTACATGATCCTAGGTGAAGCTCACAAAGATGGTATAGAAAATGGTAATTTATTTTTTGCCTTCTGTGAACTCTTTGTCTTCACTATTCCTCCTCAGTTTAAAAGTGAGATAATGGATAAGTACTTTAATCCAGGATGTATCTATAGACATTAGTTGTAAAGTTTGTAAACTTATTGTTAAGATTATTAATTTAGTTCATTTCAGAGAGCAATATAATGATGTAAATTGATGCTTTTATATAAAACTGTAAAAAATGAATCTCTCTCACGACTTCCTCAAAAAAGAAAGAGTACAGTATGTTCATACCTCCAAATCCGCTATTGCCATATCCCCCGTCAACTCCTCCAAATCCACCATCAAATCCTCCATAACTGCCGTATCCAGTGCTGATTCTGCCAGCGTTGACACAGGCAAAGACAAGAGACATTACAATGATGTCGACATTGCCGCGGATCTGAAAGAAATATATAGATACATATGATCGCCAGATACGATAATGCTCTTATACTTCGGGACAAGAAGGAAAATCCCAACAGGTTGTGCTACTGCATATATCTATACATAAGACTTACAACTGGTGATTATACTGTAGTTACCATATTGGCTGGTGTGCTTCTAGAGTGACGCAACTGATAACTGTACCCAATGGCTACTGTCTGTTTATACTCAGCTGCCACAGGATGGATGTCGCCCAGAAAGATACAGAAGCGAGGCTACGGCCTTGCTCTATCTAAGCTGAGTCATGACAGACACCCGTATCATGAAGACGACGAAAAGGAAGGAAATTGAAGTTTAGACAAGCAGTGTTCAGCGAGTAAACAAAGAAGCAAGATCAAACAGAGAGAGAGAGAGAGAGAGAGAGAGAGAGAGCCATTATGTTTGTATATCACTGGGATTAACGTAGTTCTCCTTGAATGAAAGGGGAAGAAATAACTCTCTTGAACAGGAAATGTTAATCATGGCCAGCCAATTGTATACTACGCCTTCAAGGAAGAGGATGATGATGATGCTTGAGTTTAACCGAAGCAAAAATGAGACACCCACAAGAATGAGCAAGATAGCAAGAGAAAAGAATAGTGATCGAAGCAACAGTCATATGGAAAAATGCTCCTCTTGTTGAGGTAGTTTGATACATATACGCACATAGCAACAGGATTTCCCAGATCCATTACAGTGACTGTAATGTCCATGATGTTGTATGTGCTTGGAAAATTTTCCCCTACAGTATCCTGAAATAAAAAAGAGCCCAGGAGACTGAGATTACTACAGTAACACAGAAATAGATGAGTTATGATGTCCCAAGAACGTGGCGAAACTTTACGTGCACCTTAGCCAAACAGTTGGTCGGAAATATAAAGTAATTTAGCCTAATCCTGCCTGCTGTATCTTCCAGTCGAATTCCCACAACTAACTCTGTATCGGCTGTACTTGACAATCACTCTCCTCCCGCAGATGTGCTGGCATTCGGAATGGACAGTGTGTAAGAAGGCGAAAGGCCGTAACGCTGTGCAAGAGCATATTTGTCAACGACGAGTGCCAAGGGAATTTGCAAGCTCGTGGGTAAGTCTCACCCAGACGAGCAGTAATCTGGTCCATGGATGAGGTTTGGTTCCTCATGGCCGTAGCAGTGCTTTCCACGTCGAGTGTATCCCACAGCTCCTCTGCTTGTGGGATCCACGGAGAAGTGGATCTGAATAAACCATCAGCAATATCATCCCAAGCACCAGCTGCAGTGACGAAATCACGATCATATTCCGACTGCAAAGTTCCCGTGGGGCTTTTTGGTAACATCTCAGGCAGCAGTAAGAGCTGAAGGATCCAGTGGAAGCCAAGAAAGCTGGAATGACAATCATGAAGACAATAGAGCTTCCAGTACCTACTAGTCTAATAAGAAGGGAGTCTAATCCGAACAAAGTCATCTAAACTGAATTGGAATGTCTTCTCAAACGAAGATTTCAGTGTTTCGTCATATTCGCCAAGTCAGTCACCATGAGAATCCCACAATGTTGGAAGGGGTTAAACACAGGAGAAAATGGGGCAGCGTCGTTGTTAGCATCTGTCGTGTTGGTTAGTCCTCCATACCTTTCAAGTGTTCCACATTTGGTTTCCGAAAACGCCATCGATACCCCTCGATGGTTGAAGCTCCTGGAAGAGTTGCGGATGAGCCATCAGCAGTCTTGTGGGATGGAAGTTGATAATCTTGCATGTGGGATGGAAGGAGGGAGGAAGACCTACCTCTTTCCCAAGCTCTTTCACGAGAGCGAGATGAACGGAAAAGGACTTTGTTGTAGATGCAGGTACTAAAGATACCTTCATCCAGATATCCAGCTTACCAGAGAGGTTGTTTACACTTATCTGAGTTAAGAACTATGGAAAATATAAAGTATGACGAGGAGGTCGGCCCTGTTGGACTCCTACAGCCGTGCTCGTCTCATACTCAACCCAAAGCAGAGTTATTGATATCCTGTAGTACATGAAGGGGAAGAGGAAGGATGGCAGGAAAATACCGACGGGCTTCTGTAATTACATGCGGGTCTCATACGGTTCGAAGTAGTTTCGAAATCAATTTTGACCACGGTCTTATTACGAGGGAGATTACGAGCGTAGATTCGAGAGGCGTGGGCTGCTGTTTCACATCTCAGTGGAGTGTAGAAGCCAAGTTGCTCTGACCATGGTCAGGTGTCTGCCACACTGCTGACGCTTTCGGCAGTCGCCCTCGCTCCCAGATGGCAAAATGTGGTGCCAGCTGCAGTAAGTCTAACACCACAATCCTTCTTCATCAAAGCATAGAAGAAAGCAAAGATTTTGACATGTGGAATCTAAGAGACGAAGAAAAGATGTATGTATTCACCATGTTCGGTGACCGGACTCTTGAGTGTTACAAACCATTTCCATAGCATGTTGGTGGTTTTGTTGAAACCTCCTTCAGACACAGATTTTATAGATAACGCTTCTTTATAACCCTCTGGATCACTGAACGTTAGGGGTTGGTGGGTACAAACATCTATACTCGAGCCATTATCATTCATGTGTACTCACTTCAAGGCGTTCGAATGTGACTGTTGTCAGTCCTTAAAGCGTCAGTGATGTTGTATTCTTTCTTATTTATCACAAAAGGGATTCGATGACGGTGTTAGGGAATACAGACTACTTTGTCAGCCGTCAAGTTTTCGTTTAACTTTTTGACGAAAGAAGATAGGGTATTACCAGCTATGCGTGGGTCGGTAAAGTAGGCTTTCTTGACGAGAGGAAAGTTAGGTTAAGCCTTGATGGTGTCTCCTGAGGTGTGTAGTTTGTGGAAACTTCATTAACTTTTTTTTCTCGCTCTCTTTCTTCCACGAGGATTTGTTTTGCGGGTAGCCAAGCAGTGAGGGGCTAGGCTGTCGATAAGTGAGGAAGTTACTGCAACTTCACTGAAAGTTAGAAATGGTCCGATAAGTGAGGAAGTTCTGTAAGACGTCACTTCACTGAAAGTTAGAAATGGTCTAATGAGGTGAAGTGTGGAGGAGTTTGGGTTGGTGGTCTGTTTGAAAAGTTCCCACGCACGGAGGCTCTCTGAAGTTCGGAGAACCTCAAGAGTTAAGATAATTCTTGCAAACAATGGTATCTAATTTGATGTCCTGTGGTATCCAGGAGAGGGTTATGACAAGCCACATTTTACCTCCCCCGTAAGATGTCACTCTGGCTCTCCCTTGACTGGAAAGATCGTGACATCTTTCGGTGATGCCGGACTCCGCCTTTTTCTGCCAGGCTGCATCATCGTCAGTTGAAGAAATAGATGATAGTTTCGCTAAAGAACTTGTAACTTTAGTATATATGTATACTCACACAAGTATAGTGCATATGAACGCGCGCTCTCACTAAACACATAATGCCCTAAAACTCCAAGGATTCGACCCTCGTATCATTTGCTTGGCACCTGGGTAAACAAACCACTCGGCAATGCTGTCCATTTTAGGGAAATGACTATTCGATCACTAGTAATCAAATGCCTTTCATCTCACGTCCATGACGAACGAGGTCTAGCCCTGCCACAGAGCACCCAGCAAAGACGCAAATGGCACGAGGTTCGAATCCTTGCTTTTGGAGTGCATTAAGTGTTCTGTGTAAGTGCGCGTTCATATGTACTATATCTTTGTACTCATATACCTCCACGTTGTGACGGTAAGTTCGGTAAAAATGCTGACTATCTGGTGATGTCAACCTGATGGGATTTGACCGGTCTCAACCCCATTACACATGGACGTGAGACGAAGGGCATTCACTTATTAGTCATCAAATAGTTACTTCCTTATCATGGGCACGGCCAAGTGGTACGAGGTTCTGATCCTTGCTACTGGAGTGCATTATTAACTGAGGTTTTCATACACCGAAGAAGCATGGTAAGAAATTAGAGAGTCATTCCTCAGGATTTCTTTTTTTTCAAATTCATCACTTACTGAGACCTTGTCTACGTACATCTCAGAACGCAATATTTAATAAGGGGCTTCTAATCATACTTGTAACCTTTCCAATCTGGAGACTCTCGTACCATTACATGATAACTGTGCTGAACTGCATTACTCTAAAATCACACTGATAATCTTTTAAGTCTTATTTTACGATTGTCTTTATGTCACTGTTTTTTTTTTCACGCACTGCCATGTCTTTCTCTTGCGCCTGACCAAGATCTCTCTGTCCACTTCTCGTGACAAGGTTAACTGGTATAACTTCCCTGTGGACCAAGGATGGGCTGACCTCCCTCCGTTGTTTTCCTGAGTGAGTGGCCTTTCTTTCTGCAGGTGGCGGGTATAAATAGGTGCCTTGACCATTACCATCGTCAGTCGCCTCACAGCAACCTATCAGCAACCATGGTAATTATGATACGGTCAAGGGCTCCATATATTCCTTTGGCTTTACAGATTCATGAGATAAGAATATATACATATATATATATATATATATATATATATATATATATATATATATATATATATATATATATATATATATATATATATATTTATATATATATATATATAAACAATCTTATATATGCATTGTTTCATCTATAGATTCGCATCATCATCATCGCCGTCGTAGCTCTGTGCCTCGTTGTTGCCTGCGTCAGCGCTCGTAGCTTTGCCGGAGGACATGGAGGTTTTGGTGGCGGACATGGAGGATTTGGCGGCGGACATGGAGGATTCGGAGGCGGATTTGGCGGTGGATTTGGTGGTGGATTTGGCAGACGAGGATTTGGAGGTATAGCAATACTTTTACCTGAAATTTTCGCAGCCACTTTAATAATCATAGATTCCTAAAGAAGTATTTATTGGAATCCTTATAAGTAAATTGTTACCATCAACTTTAGTGTTCTGTGTATGTAAGATCGAAGCCACATTAGAGGAAAATAATCTATAAATCTTGTTTATGATGTTCTTACATTCAAGACATACAGAATATGTATTATCGATTCCTTTTGATTCCCTTAATTCTATTGAGTAAGTGAGAGAAAGATAAAACGTTTTATAAAGACATAATGATACATTTTTTTCTATGACTCCACAGGAGGATACGGGAAATAAAAGGTAATATTTCCAGAGGCAGGATCTTCCAACTGAATTACTTTCTGGATACCACAAGAACACCAAGTCTCATCCACTTTTTTTTTTCTTTTTATGTATTTTTTGACAATAAAACCTCTGAGCCAACTGCCGTTTTCCATACCCTACACAAATCTGCTCTATTATGTACGTAAATGAGATTCAGTTCTCAAAACAACAGTATTTCACCAGGGATGAATTATTTTCTCCCTTGATATGACATAATTGTTTATGCTTAATGTATGAGGATAGTACCCACTGGGTGAATATAATTGTAGACACTGAGTACAAAATGACGTGATGGGATGAAATGAGATCACTGTTTTCCATGAAGCGACACATGGTTATTTAATTCATGGTTATTCGTGATGTATAAATAGGTGTACACACAAGACCTCCTTTCATGGGGTTCACACAGCTCTAAGGTTGTGGTCCTTAACAGCGAGATGAGACTGCATACATTTTGGTCCACTCCCATTGACTCCGCCTCGCTGAAGGTGACCTTTTTCATTCTTTGTCTAATCTCTCGCAGACGGTCGACGGTAGCATAATCAATCACACACACACACACACACACACACACACACACACACACACACACACACACACACACATATATACATATATATATATATATATATATATATATATATATATATATATATATATATATATATATATATATATATATATATATATATGCCTAAAAGTGTATGTCTTTGAATATTATTATTTTTTTTATAAAACCATCATTATCTTCCGGTTGTCAGCAGGAAGCCTCTACAGCAAGTGTCGATGGGAGTTGACGTTTCCCTCTACCATCTTGAGAGCATCATCAGTGATGAATGAGGCTGGTTGGTTGGTTGGTTCTTAGGCTTATCAACTGCCAGGGTCATTAAAGTCGTCAAGAGTCAAACTGTATCTTCAGCACATTCCTCAGGTGTTAGAGGCAATTCTCAGAGTCTTAAAGACGCTCACTTTGTACACAAGATCCCTGAGTCTGACCATTTTGTTTCTTAGATCGTCGGACAGCTATGTGTCCGACACGGGCCTTTGCCTCTTGGGCCAGGATCCGGGCGGGTTACATGCAGGAGAGCAGAGCCACCTGACGAACGTAAATGTAGCAGCCACTGTGGTTGACCGTATGATCACCGAGTATGATGACCTGATCTGTCACCTCATCCTCGAGATCCCAGATCATCATACCCTAATGGTGTAATATCATTCTTGAGGATCGTACCGTAGTGCTCAATAGAGTTGAAATGTTTGATTCAACAAAGAGAGCCAGACAAACATGAAGAAGGTTTTGGGTAACAGTAAGATAAAATGACAAAACTTCCTATAAAGTTCTCTTCCAGAATCCATTATATATATACTTTCCAAAGATGGATACGGGGATATTAAGGCTAATAATATTCAGAAGCGGTATCTTACAACTGAATAAGTTTAAGGATACCACGACACAAAGTTTTATACATGCTCAATGTACATTTAGATAAGAAAACCTCTGACTGTATTCCATTACTCATACCCTCAAGAAATCAGTTTCATACTTACTTAAGATTCATTTTTCAAAACAATATATTATTTCACCAAAGAAAACTAACTTTTCACCAAGATTACTGTTTATGTTGTATGTGTATTAATACCTAACATTGGGTGGATATGGTAGACTTTGTACAGAAAAACATGCAGAGGTTTACTATGGTAAAACGACAGCTTATCTCTCTCTTATCATCTTCAAGATGTCGACTTCCTCCTTACATACATCCCCAATTCTACCACATTAATCAAGAATAGATTGAGCTACATGAAATCTTTCGCTGACTTACTGCTGGCTGACAAATAACAGCTACAGTCTCCTAAATTTCCTCACTACACTAACAAAATAACCATTTCCTCCCTTCTCGTAATTTTGTTTCCTCTTCTTACTTGAAGAAAAGACTTGACAAAAACCTTATGAGGAACATACGAATATCCTTCGTCTTACATCCATGAGCAACGAATTGAAACCAATCATAACGTACCCACTTACAACACAAATGGTAAGAGGTTCGAAACCTTGGTTTTGAAGAGTATTGAGTGGTATATCCTCTGTATTTGTATTCATATACCTCCACGTTGTGACAGTAAGTTCGGCCAGATTGCTGACTACCTGGTAATGTAAGCTTGATGGGATTTGACCGGTCTCCACTGTATTCTTAATGGACGTGAGGCGAAGAGTATTGGCTTGTTGATAATCGAATGTTCGTTTCCTTGCTATAGACACCATAGCCGAGTGGTTAACGTACCCACCTATACCACGCAAATGGCACACGGTTCTAATCCTTGCTGATGGAGTGCATTATTGTACATAAGTGCTGAGCCTCGAATACACTTAAGAAGCAATATAGAAAAATAGATAACCACCCCTCTGGAACACTATGTTTATGCATCATTTTGTGTGATCTAATTTAGGTCTCAGGACACTATATGTATATTTAAGAACTTCTAATTGTGCTCGTATCATTTCCACTCAGGAGACTCTCGTACCATCACATGATAACTGTACTGAACTGTATTACTCTAAAATCACATTGATAATCTTTGAAGTCTTATTTTACGGTTGTCTTTATGTCACTGTTTTTTTCACGCACTGCCATGTCTTTCTCTTGCGCCTGACCAAGATCTCTCTGTCCACTTCTCGTGACAAGGTTAACTGGTATAACTTCCCTGTGGACCAAGGATGGGCTGGCCTCCCTCCGTTGTTTTCCTGAGTGAGTGGCCTTTCTTTCTGCAGGTGGCGGGTATAAATAGGAGCCTTGATCATTACCATCGTCAGTCGCCTCACAGCAACCTATCAGCAACCATGGTAATTATGATACGGTCAAGGGCCCCATATATTCCTTTGGCTTTACAGATTCATGAGATAAGAATATATATATATATATATATATATATATATATATATATATATATATATATATATATATATATATATATATATATATATATAAACAATCTTTTATATACATTGTTTCATCTATAGATTCGCATCATCATCATCGCCGTCGTAGCTCTGTGCCTCGTTGTTGCCTGCGTCAGCGCTCGTAGCTTTGCCGGAGGACATGGAGGTTTTGGTGGCGGACATGGAGGATTTGGCGGCGGACATGGAGGATTCGGAGGCGGATTTGGCGGTGGATTTGGTGGTGGATTTGGCAGACGAGGATTTGGAGGTATGACAATACTTTTACCTGAAATTTTCGCAGCCACTTTAATAATCATAGATTCCTAAAGAAGTATTTATTGGAATCCTTATAAGTAACTTGTTACCATCAACTTTAGTGTTCTGTGTATGTAAGATCGAAGCCACATAAGAGAAAAATAATTTAAAAATTTTGTTTATGATGTTCTTACATTCAAGACATACAGAATATGTATTATCGATTCCTTTTGATTCCCTTAATTCTATTGAGTAAGTGAGAGAAAGATAAAACGTTTTATAAAGACATAATGATACATTTTTTTCTATGACTCCACAGGAGGATACGGGAAATAAAAGGTAATATTTCCAGAGGCAGGATCTTCCAACTGAATTACTTTCTGGATACCACAAGAACACCAAGTCTCATCCACTTTTTTTTTTCTTTTTATGTATTTTTTGACAATAAAACCTCTGAGCCAACTGCCGTTTTCCATACCCTACACAAATCTCCTCTATTATGTACGTAGATGAGATTCAGTTCTCAAAACAACAGTATTTCACCAGGGATGAATTATTTTTTCCCTTGATATGACATAATTGTTTATGCTTAATGTATGAGGATAGTACCCACTGGGTGAATATAATTGTAGACACTGAGTACAAAATGACGTGATGGGATGAAATGAGATCACTGTTTTCCATGAAGCGACACATGGTTATTCAATTCATGGTTATTCGTGATTTATAAATAGGTGTACACACAAGACCTCCTTTCATGGGGTTCACACAGCTCTGAGGTTGTGGTCCTTAACAGCGAGATGAGACTGCATACATTTTGGTCCACTCCCATTGACTCCGCCTCGCTGAAGGTGACCTTTTCCATTCTTTGTCTAATCTCTCGCAGACCGTCGCCGGTAGCATAATCAATCACACACACACACACACACACACACACACATATATATATATATATGTGTGTGTGTGTATGTAGCCATCATTATCTTCCGGTTGTCAGCAGGAAGCCTCTATAGCAAGTGTCGATGGGAGTTGACGTTTCCCTCTACCATCTTGAGAGCATCATCAGTGATGAATGAGGCTGGTTGGTTGGTTGGTTCTTTGGCTTATCAACTGCCAGGGTCATTAAAGTCGTCAAGAGTCAAACTGTATCTTCAGCACATTCTTCAGGTGTTAGAGGTAATTCTCAAAGTCTTAAAGACACTCACTTTGTACACAGGATCCTTGAGTCTGACCATTTTCTTTGTATGATCGTCGGACAGCTATGTGTCCGACACGGGCCTTTGCCTCTTGGGCCGGGATCCGGGCGGGTTACATACAGGAGAGCAGAGCCACCTGACGAACGTAAATGTAGCAGCCCCTGTGGTTGACGGTATGATCACCGAGTATGATGACCTGATCTGTCACCTCATCCTCGAGATGCCGGATCATCATACCCTAATGACGTGATATCATTCTCGAGGATCGTACCGTAGCGTTCAAAAGAGTTGAAATGTTTGATTCAACAAAGAGAGCCTGACAAACATGAAGAAGGTTTTGGGTAACAGTAAAATGGAATGACAAAACTTACTATAAAGTTCTCTTTCAGAATCCATTATATATATACTTTCCAAAGATGGATACGGGGATATTAAGGCTAATAATATTCAGCAGCGGTATCTTACAACTGAATAAGTTTAAGGATACCACGACACAAAGTTTTATACATGCTCAATGTACATTTAGATAAGAAAACCTCTGACTGTATTCCATTACTCATACCCTCAAGAAATCAGTTTCATACTTACTTAAGATTCATTTTTCAAAACAATATATTATTTCACCAAAGAAAACTAATTTTTCACCAAGATTACTATTTATGTTGTATGTGTATTAATACCTAACATTGGGTGGATATGGTAGACTTTGTACAGAAAAACATGCAGAGGTTTACTATGGTAAAACGACAGCTTATCTCTCTCTCTTATCATCTTCAAGATGTCGACTTCCTCCTTACATACATCCCCAATTCTACCACATTAATCAAGAATAGATTGAGCTACATGAAATCTTTCGCTGACTTACTGCTGGCTGACAAATAACAGCTACAGTCTCCTAAATTTCCTCACTACACTAACAAAATAACCATTTCCTCCCTTCTCGTAATTTTGTTTCCTCTTCTTACTTGAAGAAAAGACTTGACAAAAACCTTATGAGGAACATACGAATATCCTTCGTCTTACATCCATGAGCAACGAAATTGAAACCAATCATAACGTACCCACTTACAACACAAATGGTAAGAGGTTCGAAACCTTGGTTTTGAAGAGTATTGAGTGGTATATCCTCTGTATTTGTATTCATATACCTCCACGTTGTGACAGTAAGTTCGGCCAGATTGCTGACTACCTGGTAATGTAAGCTTGATGGGATTTGACCGGTCTCCACTGTATTCTTAATGGACGTGAGGCGAAGAGTATTGGCTTGTTGATAATCGAATGTTCGTTTCCTTGCTATAGACACCATAGCCGAGTGGTTAACGTACCCACCTATACCACGCAAATGGCACACGGTTCTAATCCTTGCTGATGGAGTGCATTATTGTATATAAGTACTGAGCCTCGAATACACTTAAGAAGCAATATAGAAAAATAGATAGCCACCCCTCTGGAACACTATGTTTATGCATCATTTTGTGTGATCTAATTTAGGTCTCAGGACACTATATGTATATTTAAGAACTTCTAATTGTGCTCGTATCATTTCCAATCAGGAGACTCTCGTACCATCACATGATAACTGTACTGAACTGTATTACTCTAAAATCACATTGATAATCTTTGAAGTCTTATTTTACGATTGTCTTTATGTCACTGTTTTTTTCACGCATTGCCATGTCTTTCTCTTGCGCCTGACCAAGATCTCTCTGTCCACTTCTCGTGACAAGGTTAACTGGTATAACTTCCCTGTGGACCAAGGATGGGCTGGCCTCCCTCCGTTGTTTTCCTGAGTGAGTGGCCTTTCTTTCTGCAGGTGGCGGGTATAAATAGGAGCCTTGATCATTACCATCGTCAGTCGCCTCACAGCAACCTATCAGCAACCATGGTAATTATGATACGGTCAAGGGCCCCATATATTCCTTTGGCTTTACAGATTCATGAGATAAGAATATATACATATATATATATATACATATATATATATATATATATATATATATATATATATATATATATATATATATATATATATATATATATATATATATATATATATATATATATATAAACAATCTTTTATATACATTGTTTCATCTATAGATTCGCATCATCATCATCGCCGTCGTAGCTCTGTGCCTCGTTGTTGCCTGCGTCAGCGCTCGTAGCTTTGCCGGAGGACATGGAGGTTTTGGTGGCGGACATGGAGGATTTGGCGGCGGACATGGAGGATTCGGAGGCGGATTTGGCGGTGGATTTGGTGGTGGATTTGGGCAGACGAGGATTTGGAGGTATGACAATACTTTTACCTGAAATTTTCGCAGCCACTTTAATAATCATAGATTCCTAAAGAAGTATTTATTGGAATCCTTATAAGTAACTTGTTACCATCAACTTTAGTGTTCTGTGTATGTAAGATCGAAGCCACATAAGAGAAAAATAATTTAAAAATTTTGTTTATGATGTACTTATATTCAAGACATACAGAATATGTATCATTGATTCCTTTTGATTCCCTTAATTCTATTAGGTAAGAGAGAAAGATAAAACTTTTTATAAAGATTTACTGATACATTTTTTTCTATGACTCCACAGGAGGATACGGGAAATAAAAGGTAATATTTCCAGAGGCAGGATCTTCCAACTGAATTACTTTCTGGATACCACAAGAACACCAAGTCTCATCCACTTTTTTTTTTCTTTTTATGTATTTTTTGACAATAAAACCTCTGAGCCAACTGCCGTTTTCCATACCCTCCACAAATCTGCTCTATTATGTACGTAAATGAGATTCAGTTCTCAAAACAACAGTATTTCACCAGGGATGAATTATTTTCTCCCTTGATATGACATAATTGTTTATGCTTAATGTATGAGGATAGTACCCACTGGGTGAATATAATTGTAGACACTGAGTACAAAATGACGTGATGGGATGAAATGAGATCACTGTTTTCCATGAAGCGACACATGGTTATTTAATTCATGGTTATTCGTGATGTATAAATAGGTGTACACACAAGACCTCCTTTCATGGGCTTCACACAGCTCTGAGGTTGTGGTCCTTTACAGCGAGATGAGACTGCATACATTTTGGTCCACTCCCATTGACTCCGCCTCGCTGAAGGTGACCTTTTCCATTCTTTGTCTAATCTCTCGCAGACCGTCGCCGGTAGCATAATCAATCACACACACACACACACATATATATATATATATATATATATATATATATATATATGTGTGTGTGTGTGTGTGTATGTAACCATCATTGTCTTCCAGTTGTCAGCAGGAAGCCTCTATAGCAAGTGTCGATGGGAGTTGACGTTTCCCTCTACCATCTTGAGAGCATCATCAGTGATGAATGAGGCTGGTTGGTTGGTTGGTTCTTAGGCTTATCAACTGCCAGGGTCATTAAAGTCGTCAAGAGTCAAACTGTATCTTCAGCACCTTCTTCAGGTGTTAGAGGTAATTCTCAAAGTCTTAAAGACACTCACTTTGTACACAAGATCCTTGAGTCTGACCATTTTGTTTCTTAGATCGTCGGACAGCTATATGTCTGACACGGGCCTTTGCCTCTTGGGCCGGGATCCGGGCGGGTTACATACAGGAGAGCAGAGCCACCTGACGAACGTAAATGTAGCAGCCACTGTGGTTGACCGTATGATCACCGAGTATGATGACCTGATCTGTCACCTCATCCTCGAGATCCCGGATCATCATACACTAATGGTGTAATATCATTCTCGAGGATCGTACCGTAGCGTTCAAAAGAGTTGAAATGTTTGATTCAACAAAGAGGGCCAGACAAACATGAACAAGGTTTTGGGTAACAGTAAAATGGAATGACAAAACTTTCTATAAAGTTCTCTTCCAGAATCCATTATATATATACTTTCCAAAGATGAATACGGGGATATTAAGGCTAATAATATTCAGAAGCAGTATCTTACAACTGAATAAGTTAATGGATACCACGACACAAAGCTTTGTACATGCTCAATGTACTTTTAGATAAGAAAACCTCTGACTGTATTCCATTTTTCATACCCTCAAGAAATCAGTTTTCATACGTAAATAGGATTCATTTTTCAAAACAATATATTACTATTTATGTTGTATGTGTGTGAATACCTAACATTGGGTGGATATGGTAGACTTTGTATAGAAAAACATGTAGAAGTTTACTATGGTAAATCGACAGCTTATCTCTCTCATATCATCTTCAAGATGTCGACTTCCTCCTTATATACATCCCCAATTCTACGACATTAATCAAGAATAGATTGAGCTACTTGCAATCTTTCGCTGACTTACTGCTGGCTGACAAAAAACAGCTACAGTCTACAAAATTTCCTCACTACACTAACAAAATAACCATTTCCTCCCATCTCGTAATTTTGTTTCCTCTTCTTACGTGAACAAAAGACTTGACAAAATGCTTATGTATTCTTAATGGACGTGAGACGAAGGTATTCGCTTGTTGATAATCGAATGTTCATTTCCTTGCTATAGACACCATAGCCGAGTGGTTAACGTACCCACCTATACCACGCAAATGGCACAAGGTTCTAATCCTTGCTGATGGAGTGCATTATTGTATATAAGTACTGAGCCTCGAATACACTTAGAAGCAATATAGAAAAATAGATAGCCACCCCTCTGGAACACTATGTTTATGCATCATTTTGTGTGATCTAATTTAGGTCTCAGGACACTATATGTATACTTAAGAACTTCTAATTGCGCTCGTATCATTTCCACTCAGGAGACTCTCGTACCATCACATGATAACTGTACTGAACTGTATTACTCTAAAATCACATTGATAATCTTTGAAGTCTTATTTTACGATTGTCTTTATGTCACTGTTTTTTTCACGCACTGCCATGTCTTTCTCTTGCGCCTGACCAAGATCTCTCTGTCCACTTCTCGTGACAAGGTTAACTGGTATAACTTCCCTGTGGACCAAGGATGGGCTGGCCTCCCTCCGTTGTTTTCCTGAGTGAGTGGCCTTTCTTTCTGCAGGTGGCGGGTATAAATAGGAGCCTTGACCATTACCATCGTCAGTCGCCTCACAGCAACCTATCAGCAACCATGGTAATTATGATACGGTCAAGGGCCCCATATATTCCTTTGGCTTTACAGATTCATGAGATAAGAATATATACATATATATATATATATATATATATATATATATATATATATATATATATATATATATATATATATATATATATATAAACAATCTTTTATATGCATTGTTTCATCTATAGATTCGCATCATCATCATCGCCGTCGTAGCTCTGTGCCTCGTTGTTGCCTGCGTCAGCGCTCGTAGCTTTGCCGGAGGACATGGAGGTTTTGGTGGCGGACATGGAGGATTTGGCGGCGGACATGGAGGATTCGGAGGCGGATTTGGCGGTGGATTTGGTGGTGGATTTGGCAGACGAGGATTTGGAGGTATAGCAATGCTTTTATTAGAAATTTTCGCAGCCACTTTAATAATCATAGATTCCTAAAGAAGTATTTATTGGAATCCTTATAAGTAAATTGTTACCATCAACTTTAGTGTTCTGTGTATGTAAGATCGAAGCCACATTAGAGAAAAATAATTTAAAAATTTTGTTTATGATGTACTTATATTCAAGACATACAGAATATGTATTATCGATTCCTTTTGATTCCCTTAATTCTATTAGGTAAGAAAGATAAAACTTTTTATAAAGATTTACTAATACATTTTTTTCTATGACTCCACAGGAGGATACGGGAAATAAAAGGTAATATTTCCAGAGGCAGGATCTTCCAACTGAATTACTTTCTGGATACCACAAGAATATCAAGTCTCATCCACTTTTTTTTTCTTTTTTTGAATTTTTTGACAATAAAACCTCTGAGCCAACTGCCGTTTTCCATACCCTCCACAAATCTGCTCTATTATGTACGTAAATGAGATTCAGTTCTCAAAACAACAGTATTTCACCAGGGATGAATTATTTTCTCCCTTGATATGACATAATTGTTTATGCTTAATGTATGAGGATAGTACCCACTGGATGAATATAATTGTAGACACTGAGTACAAAATGACGTGATGGAATGAAATGAGATCACTGTTTTCCATGAAGCGACACATGGTTATTTAATTCATGGTTATTCGTGATGTATAAATAGGTGTACACACAAGACCTCCTTTCATGGGGTTCACACAGCTCTGAGGTTGTGGTCCTTAACAGCGAGATGAGACTGCATACATTTAGGTCTACTCCCATTGACTCCGCCTCGCTGAAGGTGACCTTTTTCATTCTTTGTCTAATCTCTCGCAGACGGTCGACGGTAGCACCAGAAATTACACACACACACACACACACACACACACACACACACATATATATATATATATATATATATATATATATATATATATATATATATATATATATATATATATATATATATATATATATATGCCTAGAAGTGTATGTGTTTGAATATTATTATTTTTTTTTATAAAACCATCATTATCTTCCGGTTGTCAGCAGGAAGCCTCTATAGCAAGTGTCGATGGGAGTTGACGTTTCCCTCTACCATCTTGAGAGCATCATCAGTGATGAATGAGGCTGGTTGGTTGGTTGGTTCTTAGGCTTATCAACTGCCAGGGTCATTAAAGTCGTCAAGAGTCAAACTGTATCGTCAGCACCTTCTTCAGGTGTTAGAGGTAATTCTCAAAGTCTTAAAGACACTCACTTTGTACACAGGATCCTTGAGTCTGACCATTTTCTTTGTATGATCGTCGGACAGCTATGTGTCCGACACAGGCCTTTGCCTCTTGGGCCAGGATCCGGGCGGGTTACATACAGAAGAGCAGAGCCACCTGACGAACGTAAATGTAGCAGCCCCTGTGGTTGACGGTATGATCACCGAGTATGATGACCTGATCTGTCACCTCATCCTCGAGATGCCGGATCATCATACCCTAATGACGTAATATCATTCTCGAGGATCGTACCGTAGCGTTCAAAAGAGTTGAAATGTTTGATTCAACAAAGAGAGCCAGACAAACATGAAGAAGGTTTTGGGTAACAGTAAAATGAAATGACAAAACTTTCTATAAACTTCTCTTTCAGAATCCATTATATATATACTTTCCAAAGATGGATACGGGGAAATCAAGGCTATAATATTCAGCAGCGGTATCTTACAACTGAATAAGTTTATGGATACCACGACACAAAGTTTTATAAATGCTCAATGTACTTTTAGATAAGAAAACCTCTGACTGTATTCCATTTTCCATACCCTCAAGAAATCAGTTTCATACTTACTTAAGATTCATTTTTCAAAACAATATATCATTTCACCAAAGAAAACTAACTTTTCACCAAGATTACTATTTATGTTGTATGTGTATTAATACCTAACATTGGCTGGATATGGTAGACTTTGTACAGAAAAACATGCAGAGGTTTACTATGGTAAAACGACAGCTTATCTCTCTCTCATATCATCTTCAAGATGTCGACTTCCTCCTTATATACATCCCCAATTCTACGACATTAATCAAGAATAGATTGAGCTACTTGCAATCTTTCGCTGACTTACTGCTGGCTGACAAAAAACAGCTACAGTCTACAAAATTTCCTCACTACACTAACAAAATAACCATTTCCTCCCATCTCGTAATTTTGTTTCCTCTTCTTACGTGAACAAAAGACTTGACAAAATGCTTATGAGGAACATGCGAATATCTTTCGTCTTACATCCATGGTTAACGTACCCACCTATACCACGCAAATCGCAAAAGGTTCTAATCCTTGCTGATAGAGTGCATTATTGTATATAAGTACTGAGCCTCGAATACACTTAAGATAGAAAAATAGATAGCCACCCCTCTGGAACACTATGTTTATGCATCATTTTGTGTGATCTAATTTAGGTCTCAGGACACTATATGTATACTTAAGAACTTCTAATTGCGCTCGTATCATTTCCACTCAGGAGACTCTCGTACCATCACATGATAACTGTACAGAACTGTATTACTCTAAAATCACATTGATAATCTTTGAAGTCTTATTTTACGATTGTCTTTATGTCACTGTATTTTTCACGCACTGCCATGTCTTTCTCTTGCGCCTGACCAAGATCTCTCTGTCCACTTCTCGTGACAAGGTTAACTGGTATAACTTCCCTGTGGACCAAGGATGGGCTGGCCTCCCTCCGTTGTTTTCCTGAGTGAGTGGCCTTTCTTTCTGCAGGTGGCGGGTATAAATAGGAGCCTTGACCATTACCATCGTCAGTCGCCTCACAGCAACCTATCAGCAACCATGGTAATTATGATACGGTCAAGGGCCCCATATATTCCTTTGGCTTTACAGATTCATGAGATAAGAATATATACATATATATATATATATATATATATATATATATATATATATATATATATATATATATATATATATATATATATATATAAACAATCTTTTATATGCATTGTTTCATCTATAGATTCGCATCATCATCATCGCCGTCGTAGCTCTGTGCCTCGTTGTTGCCTGCGTCAGCGCTCGTAGCTTTGCCGGAGGACATGGAGGTTTTGGTGGCGGACATGGAGGATTTGGCGGCGGACATGGAGGATTCGGAGGCGGATTTGGCGGTGGATTTGGTGGTGGATTTGGCAGACGAGGATTTGGAGGTATAGCAATGCTTTTATTAGAAATTTTCGCAGCCACTTTAATAATCATAGATTCCTAAAGAAGTATTTATTGGAATCCTTATAAGTAAATTGTTACCATCAACTTTAGTGTTCTGTGTATGTAAGATCGAAGCCACATTAGAGAAAAATAATTTAAAAATTTTGTTTATGATGTACTTATATTCAAGACATACAGAATATGTATTATCGATTCCTTTTGATTCCCTTAATTCTATTAGGTAAGAAAGATAAAACTTTTTATAAAGATTTACTAATACATTTTTTTCTATGACTCCACAGGAGGATACGGGAAATAAAAGGTAATATTTCCAGAGGCAGGATCTTCCAACTGAATTACTTTCTGGATACCACAAGAATATCAAGTCTCATCCACTTTTTTTTTCTTTTTTTGAATTTTTTGACAATAAAACCTCTGAGCCAACTGCCGTTTTCCATACCCTCCACAAATCTGCTCTATTATGTACGTAAATGAGATTCAGTTCTCAAAACAACAGTATTTCACCAGGGATGAATTATTTTCTCCCTTGATATGACATAATTGTTTATGCTTAATGTATGAGGATAGTACCCACTGGATGAATATAATTGTAGACACTGAGTACAAAATGACGTGATGGAATGAAATGAGATCACTGTTTTCCATGAAGCGACACATGGTCATTTAATTCATGGTTATTCGTGATGTATAAATAGGTGTACACACAAGACCTCCTTTCATGGGGTTCACACAGCTCTGAGGTTGTGGTCCTTAACAGCGAGATGAGACTGCATACATTTAGGTCTACTCCCATTGACTCCGCCTCGCTGAAGGTGACCTTTTTCATTCTTTGTCTAATCTCTCGCAGACGGTCGACGGTAGCACCAGAAATTACACACACACACACACACACACACACACACACACACATATATATATATATATATATATATATATATATATATATATATATATATATATATATATATATATATATATATATATATATATGCCTAGAAGTGTATGTGTTTGAATATTATTATTTTTTTTTATAAAACCATCATTATCTTCCGGTTGTCAGCAGGAAGCCTCTATAGCAAGTGTCGATGGGAGTTGACGTTTCCCTCTACCATCTTGAGAGCATCATCAGTGATGAATGAGGCTGGTTGGTTGGTTGGTTCTTAGGCTTATCAACTGCCAGGGTCATTAAAGTCGTCAAGAGTCAAACTGTATCGTCAGCACCTTCTTCAGGTGTTAGAGGTAATTCTCAAAGTCTTAAAGACACTCACTTTGTACACAGGATCCTTGAGTCTGACCATTTTCTTTGTATGATCGTCGGACAGCTATGTGTCCGACACAGGCCTTTGCCTCTTGGGCCAGGATCCGGGCGGGTTACATACAGAAGAGCAGAGCCACCTGACGAACGTAAATGTAGCAGCCCCTGTGGTTGACGGTATGATCACCGAGTATGATGACCTGATCTGTCACCTCATCCTCGAGATGCCGGATCATCATACCCTAATGACGTAATATCATTCTCGAGGATCGTACCGTAGCGTTCAAAAGAGTTGAAATGTTTGATTCAACAAAGAGAGCCAGACAAACATGAAGAAGGTTTTGGGTAACAGTAAAATGAAATGACAAAACTTTCTATAAACTTCTCTTTCAGAATCCATTATATATATACTTTCCAAAGATGGATACGGGGAAATCAAGGCTATAATATTCAGCAGCGGTATCTTACAACTGAATAAGTTTATGGATACCACGACACAAAGTTTTATAAATGTCAATGTACTTTTAGACAAGAAAACCTCTGACTGTATTCCATTTTTCATACCCTCAAGAAATCAGTTTCATACTTACTTAAGATTCATTTTTCAAAACAATATATTATTTCACCAAAGAAAACTAACTTTTCACCAAGATTACTATTTATGTTGTATGTGTATTAATACCTAACATTGGCTGGATATGGTAGACTTTGTACAGAAAAACATGCAGAGGTTTACTATGGTAAAACGACAGCTTATCTCTCTCTCTCTTATCATCTTCAAGATGTCGACTTCCTCCTTACATATATTCCCATTTCCACCACATTAATCAAGAATAGATTGAGCTACATGCAATCTTTCGCAGACTTACTGCTGGCTGACAAAAAGCAGCTACAGTCTACAAAATTTCCTCACTACACTAACAAAATAACCATTTCCTCCCATCTCGTAATTTTGTTTCCTCTTCTTACTTGAACAAAATACTTGACAAAAAGCTTATGAGGAACATGCGAATATCCTTCGTCTTACATCCATGAGCAACGAAATTGAAACCAATCATAACGTACCCACTTACAACACAAATGGTAAGAGGTTCGAAACCTTGGTTTTGAAGAGTATTGAGTGGTATATCCTCTGTATTTGTATTCATATACCTCCACGTTGTGACAGTAAGTTCGGCCAGATTGCTGACTACCTGGTAATGTAAGCTTGATGGGATTTGACCGGTCTCCACTGTATTCTTAATGGACGTGAGACGAAGGGTATTCGCTTGATGATAATCGAATGTTCTTTTCCTTGCTATAGACACCATAGCCGAGTGGTTAACGTACCCACCTATACCACGCAAATGGCACAAGGTTCTAATCCTTGCTGATGGAGTGCATTATTGTATATAAGTACTGAGCCTCGAATACACTTAAGAAGCAATATAGAAAAGTAGATAGCCACCCCTCTTGAACACTATGTTTATGCATCATTTTGTGTGATCTAATTTAGTTCTCAGGACACTATATGTATACTTAAGACCTTCTAATTGCGCTCGTATCATTTCCACTCAGGAGACTCTCGTACCATCACATGATAACTGTACTGAACTGTATTACTCTAAAATCACACTGATAATCTTTGAAGTCTTATTTTACGATTGTCTTTATGTCACTGTTTTTTTTCACGCACTGCCATGTCTTTCTCTTGCGCCTGACCAAGATCTCTCTGTCCACTTCTCGTGACAAGGTTAACTGGTATAACTTCCCTGTGGACCAAGGATGGGCTGACCTCCCTCCGTTGTTTTCCTGAGTGAGTGGCCTTTCTTTCTGCAGGTGGCGGGTATAAATAGGTGCCTTGACCATTACCATCGTCAGTCGCCTCACAGCAACCTATCAGCAACCATGGTAATTATGATACGGTCAAGGGCCCCATATATTCCTTTGGCTTTACAGATTCATGAGATAAGAATATATACATATATATATATATATATATATATATATATATATATATATATATATATATATATATATATATATATATATAAACAATCTTTTATATGCATTGTTTCATCTATAGATTCGCATCATCATCATCGCCGTCGTAGCTCTGTGCCTCGTTGTTGCCTGCGTCAGCGCTCGTAGCTTTGCCGGAGGACATGGAGGTTTTGGTGGCGGACATGGAGGATTTGGCGGCGGACATGGAGGATTCGGAGGCGGATTTGGCGGTGGATTTGGCGGTGGATTTGGCAGACGAGGATTTGGAGGTATAGGAATTCATTTATTTGACATTTTTGCAGCCACTGTAATAGGAATAGATTTCAAAAGAAAAATTTAATATCTTTATGAGTAATGTTACAGGATGAGATAAAAATTTTATGTGTATATATATATATATATATATATATATATATATATATATATATATATATATATATATATATATATATATATATATATATATATATATATATATAAATTATCAATCTCATCGTAGATGACTCGCTATTTCTAACCTCAGTGATCTTCTTGTCTAAATTCCAAGCTACTTTAGAGGCAAATAGAATACAAATCACTTTTTCTGATTTATATTTCATTGTGACACACAGAAAATGTAATGTCAATTCCTTTTAAGTCCCTTAATTCTTTTAGGTAAAAGAAAAAGTATCTTTTTTTTTATAAAAGTGTTAATAGATCATTTATCATTTCACAGGAGGGTACGGGGGATAAAATGCTAACATTTCAAGAGGCAGGATCTTCCAACTGAATTTCTGTATGGATACTACAAGAACATCAAGTCTCATCCATGTTCTTTTTGTAATTTTGGACAATTAAACCTCTGAGCCACCTTCCGTTTTCCATACCCTCTACAAATCAGTTATCCTTACGTTAATAAGACTCAGTTCTGAAAATTACCATATTTCACCGGGGATGAAATAATTGTCTTCCCCGATATGACATGATCATTTAGGTGAAATGTATGAGGATAGTATCCACTGGGTGAATACAGCTGTAGCCACTGTCTATAGAATAATGTGAAGGGAAGAATGAGACACTCTGCTCCGGGTAGCTTACATGTAAGAGAACAGAGTAACCTGGTGAACGCAAAAGTAGCAGTCACTGTGGTTGAGGGCGCGATCACCAATTATTATGACCTGGTCTTGTCACCTCATCCTCGAAATGCCGGATCATCAAACCCTACTGAAGCTGTTGCATAATTCTCACAGGATCGTAACCTCGTGCTCAGAATGAGTTGAAACATCGAGTTCCAGAAGACAGACAGACAGACAGACAGACAGACAGACAGACAGACAGACAGACAGACAGAGGAAGAGCTGAATTTAGGTCATGGTAAGATCTAAAGGAAAAGAAGAAAAGAATAGAACCCTTTTACAAAGCTTTCTCCCATAATCCAATATAAATCATTTCCAAAAATGGATACGGGGGAAATTTAGGCTAATGTTTCTGGAAACAGTATATTCCAATGGAATAAGTTTATGGATACTACGTCAAAAAGCTTCGTACACGTTCCATGAATTTTCGGGTCAGAAGACCCCAGGCCACTCTAACTTATAGAGTGTTCACACGTAAGTAGGATTCATTTGTCAAGACAATTTAACGTTTCCATCGAGGAAAAAATAACCTTTTTGCCAAGATTGTTGCTATTCATGTTGCGTGCATCTAAACATCAAACACTAGGTTGGTGTGGGAATCACTGCTTAAAAGAAGAAGAAAATGTGAATAAAAGAAGAAAATGTGAAGAGGTTTACTCTGGTAAGACAACAGCTTTCTCTCTCTCTCTCTCTCTCTCTCTCTCTCTCTCTCTCTCTCTCTCTCTCTCTCTCTCTCTCTCTCTCTCTCTCTCTCTCTCTCTCTCTCTCTCTCTCTCTCTCTCTCTCTCTCTCTTCTCTCTCTCTCAGCAGTTTCAAGCTGTCGACTTAATGCATACATTCACCCACAGGTTTAACCCAAATTAAACAGTATAGAGTGAGGTACATACGACCCCTTCGCTGATTAACTGCTGGCGGATAAAGCGGCAGCAACGTTGCTCAATAAACTAACCAAATAAATCACCTTCACTCCTCTCATTATTTTCTTTACCACATATCGCTTAACGAAAAGACTTGTCATGTTCAGCTCAACCATCATCAAACGTTTTCTCAAAGAATAAAAGGTGATGAGAAACATGCGCCAACATTTAGACATATAAATGAGCTTATCTATTTGGAGTGTTATCTAAAGGGCTAAAAGGAACATGAAGCGCATATTTGAACACGAAGGCTTGTGAACACATAAAGAGGACAATCTTTTGGCAAAACGCATGATAAATGCAGAGCTTCAAATAGATTTCTTTTTTTCTTATTAGCTGAGACGGCACGGATATATATATATATATATATGTATATATATATATATATATATGCATATTTCCATTTTGCTTTGTCGCTGTCTCCCGCGTTTGCGAGGTAGCGCAAGGAAGCAGACGAAAGAAATGGCCCAACCCACCCCCCTACACATGTATATACATACACGTCCACACACGCAAATATACATACCTATACATCTCAATGTACACATATATATACACACACAGACATATATATATATATATATATATATATATACACATGTACATAATTCATACTGTCTGCCTTTATTCATTCCCATCGCCACCTCGCCACACATGGAAGAACATATATATATTTATTTATACCCTAGCCTGACCAGGTACCCATTTTATCGATCAACCCCTTGGGGTAGACGAACGGTTGGGTTGACTGTGGACCAACTGCTGCAACCAGGATTCGAACCTATGTCCTCGACCCTGGGCGGCCAGTTGAATGTAAGCCACGGTCTTGAACGCTAACCGCTACATCGCTTAATCAGTCCTAAAGCATTTAATATTCTCTCTCTCTCTCTCTCTCTCTCTCTCTCTCTCTCTCTCTCTCTCTCTCTCTCTCTCTCTCTCTCTCTCTCTCTCTCTCTCTCCCTCGAGCTATTTAATGGAAAGCTTGAAATTATATAAACCATAAATGATAACGAATGCATGTTTGTTTGCATCTAATTACGCGTGTGTACATAGAACGTTCATATGTTTATATAACTATGAGTGATAATGCTGTTATCTGTTTTGATACTGCCATGCACATATTTTGTCAAATTTAGCAACAATTTAGCGTTTGATGTCTAAAACATCTCGACTTGATTAGCCTGGAAATATGAAGGTAATATTGTCATTACCAGAATATCTACATCATCTTGGTCATTTTCATTCACACTATTTGATGATCATATGATCGATCGGTGAAAGCAGATACGTTTTTCTTCTTCCAATGTATCTTGATTTTTTTTTCTCTCTCAAATTTTATTAAATGCTGTGCTCCTTGAATACAGCTTTGCCTGTATCACTTGGCAGGTGACGTAGAATATAAAAGAGTGAGCTCCTAATCCACAAAATCCAAAACCTATGTTCATTATCCACTGCTCTAGTAATAAATTGAAATCGATGATGATTCCTTGTGTAAGAGAAAGGATCCAATCCTTAACAGATAATTCGATTCTTTGTAACTAAAAAAAAAACCTCAATATTTCATAGCCTATTATCTTTAGTATATTCATGTGGTTATTATCAGTTCGGCGGATGAAAACACAATACATATAGATACTTTACATTTATTATGAGAAGATATCTCTATATCTTTATCTTTAAGAGTCCGCTGCGATGAGTAGCGAGCCATTCAATACGTCGATATGTTTTCTGCTCGAGACTTGATGGTGTAGAGAGGGTCGCCCTTATTTGCCGTATCCTCCTGTTGGATAAATAACATCTGTTATAAAGATGTGTTAATACTGACTCCATGTTGTTATACTACATGTATACAGGATGAAGAAAATGGTTTCTAGTTGCTCTTAAAGTTGTTATCACCGTTGTAACAAACGTGAAAATGACTTTGTTGCACTTACCTCCAAAGCCACTTCCGCCGAAGCCTCCACCGAAACCACCACTGCCGCCTGGAAAAAAAATGCCATAAGTTTATATATATACATTAGAGGATTTACTTTAGCGTTATACTGTTCAAATACTATTATCAATGATGCGATTTTTCATGAGAGAAATAACATACGATGGTAATACACTGTTATATAATCTTCATTTGAATTTACATTTTACTTCATTATGTTTTCCATATCTTATATCTGTTAAGGATTCTTAGGATGATATGAGATTAGAAGTTATCTAAAAGTTATGAGGAAATACTGTGTAAGACATGATGCATATCATTCCACAGATATCTTCCTGTAATGTTTTTACTTATCCAAGATGATGAATGAAACACACGTCATGTAATGATCCACATACCTCCATATCCACCACTGCCGCCGTAGCCACCTCCAAATCCGCCTCCTGATCTTCCAAAACCACTGCTTCCATAACCGCCTCCGAAGCCGCGACTACCACCGAAACCACCTCCAAATCCACCGCTGCCACCGTAACCGCCTCCAAAGCCACCACTACCGCCGAAACCGCCTCCGAAGCCGCCGCTGCCGCCGTAACCACCGCCAAATCCACCCCCGGACCCTCCAAATCCACCACCGTACCCACTACTGATCCTGCCGGCGTCGACGCAAGCCACGACGAGCGTCAGAGCAAGGACGGCGAGGATGCTGCGGTTCTGCAAAAGCCAAAATATTCCACTCACATTCCAGGAACTCAGGTCAACTTCGTGTGTGCGACTCTCATTTGTCAGTTTTATTGCGTAAAACTGCAAAGTTCGCCACAGCAACGATAAGAAAGCTTACGAGTCTCCATTTTTTTTTTTCCTCCACACACGTTTGCTTACCATGATGTTCCCTGGTGTGTTGCAGTGAGGCAAGTGACGACTCCTACAGGAAAGCAGGGCTCATTTATACTCGCCAGCCGCAGGAAGTCACTCACTCATGCAGGTTATGGAAGGAGGTCACGGCCTGTAATATCTAGCCAAGTCATGGCAGCAAACAGTGACATAGGCCCCGAGTACTTAGTATAAATAGATCTTTGGTGAAATCTAAGAATCTATGTATGTATCTGTCTGTCTGCCTCTCTGTAGTTACCTTAATGTACTTTTTCGGGTAGAAGATCCGAACATGTGGTGTTTTATTTCTTAAACGTTTGTATTACATTAATTTCTAAGCTCTTGTAGCCTATCGGCATTTATAGTTTCATCACATATTCCATTTGTCTACAACTCCGTTAATGTAAAGGCATTTCTTCACGTCATTTTTTGAGTAGTATCTTGGTTAGCTTTTCCCTGAAGCCTCTCGTCATTTTTCTCTTTCATCTTTTCAAAGGGCTGTTCACTTTCAACGTAACTGGATTATTTAAGCACTTTGAAAGTTATGAATGAAGTTTCTACTCTATCTTTCTGTTTCCATCGTGGGCAAATTGATAACCTCTGACCTTTCTCTGTGATTCATGTCTCTCTCTCTCTCTCTCTCTCTCTCTCTCTCTCTCTCTCTCTCTCTCTCTCTCTCTCTCTCTCTCTCTCTCTCTCTCTCTCTCTCTCTTTCCAGGTAACATCTTTGTTGCTCTTTTGTATATCAGACCAATTTCAGAGTGTGTTTAGGCCTCCTTGTATGTAGTGTATGTATGCATGCGCGCGTGTGTGTGTGTGTGTGTGTGTGTGTGTGTTCGTGTTCAAATATTGCCAAACTAAATAGTGAAGACTATGTAACTTTTGACACTTTATCTTCAGATTACGAAAAAAGTAACTTGTATTGATTCTTTTTATGTATATGTATGTAAATATTACACACGTAGGATTTAAGCCAGGCTGAATCACAGTTTTACATATGTCAAGAGTAAACTTAAAGTTTCTAAGTCACCTTTCCTCAAAGTATCGTGAGCATACTTTGACATAAAGATGATAAATATTAACAAAAGACTCTAAATTAGGAAAGATAAATGTTTCAGTAAGGGGAGATCAGCGTAAAACAAATTGCTTAATACACTTGATAATAACGCAACACGCCCCACTACATATCTTTCTTAATGAACTGCATTTAGATCACATTTGTATTCTTGTGTCATAAATAAATCATGTGTTTGTCCACGTACCACATGAAGGTATAGTGAGAGAATGTGCAGTAGGTGACATCAGAATTGCCCTTCACACATGGTGTAAAAAATGTTTCGAACGATGGATGTGTAATCTTGATCTTGATGGCCTAAACAACCCAAACAGATAGTTGATGGGAGGTTCAATACCCAAACGACCAATTAGAGAACTAACCGTGTCTCTAAGTTTCTTATCATACGAATTAAATTTCTAATTTTGTATTAGTCACCAAATAAATCAAAGTTATCTGTTTTCTGTGGTGATTCTACAAGATCCACATTTGCATTTTCTTCCATTGTTTATGTTATTTGCCAACGAATTAACAATTGTTCGTCGTGGCCAGTGTAGCAGAAAGACTTCGTTGTGTTTACTTGGGTATAACGAAAAACGTAGATGAGAGACAGTTTCCAAGTGAGTCTAATGCAGTTGTTTCAGAACGTGAATATATATCTTACTCTGTGATATATGTCGGTTGCCCTTCTTAAATACATTCGCTTGTTTTAGTAGACCCAGAACACTGGTAAATAATGGATGTAGCCAGTGCGTCTGTGTTCATACAACTGTGCTTTTTTTCACGTTTTTCGGCGGTGTTACCTCAGCGGTCACGTTGTGAAACCTGTTCAGATATCAGTGAACATAAGAACAGTGGCTAATAATCCGAAAGCATCCATTTGGTATACATTCAGTGTAAATGTTCAGTTGTTGATGCTTTTTAACTGAAGTGTTCGGCGAAAGTGGCAACAAACAGAGACCAAACATTGAAGTGTTCTTCATCTGGACAAAGAAGTCGTCTTGAGGATCTTCGTTGACCTTGGCGAGGTAAGTCATTCTCTACGAAATTATAGACATATGAGACGGTAGCGTTGAACACCTAAACTTGCCATCGAGACCCAGGAAGCAAGTGAGTGAAATTGTCCACGTAGTTATCTTTATATCTGTATTTTATGCTTCATATTTGATGAAATTGACAGGTATTATAACTGAACAGTTGGTTGGTTGGTTGGTAGGGATTTATTTCTATCAACTGCCAGGGTCATTAAGGACGTCATTTAGGTCTATCAACTGCCAGGGTCATTAAGGACGTCAACGCAAATACAACATCAACGAACCGAAAATTCTTAAAAACCTTCTTGAGGTGTTAAAGATGGATTCTAAGACTACATACACTCTCACTGTGCATGTGGCCCATGACTTATGTTTGCGAGAATATATCTATAAATATATATATATTATATATATATATATATATATATATATATATATATATATATATATATATATATATATATATATATATATATATATATATATATATATATATATATATATATATATATGATAAATTACGATATTAGTCATTGCCTTTTTTTTATAAAACTGTCTTTTTTCACAAATATTTATAAGAAAATCTATACTGAAAGAATCCACTTGTTTACTAAACAAGAAAGTAAATACCCTGTTACTAAAACATCCTTCTCGTTTCTTTGTTACATAAATAACACTATACTATTTCATAGCCTATTATTTTTTCTATATTTATGTGCTTATTTTCAGTTCGGTGGAAGAAAACACAATAGATATTTTACATTTATTATGAGAAGATATCTCTATATCTTTATCTATAAGAGTCCGCTGCGATGAGTAGCGAGCCATTCAATACGTCGATATGTTTTCTGCTCGAGACTTGATGGTGTAGAGAGGGTCGCCCTTATTTGCCGTATCCTCCTGTTGGATAAATAACATCTGTTATAAAGATGTGTTAATACTGACTCCATGTTGTTATACTACATGTATACAGGATGAAGACAATGGTTTCTAATTGCTCTTAGAGTTGTTATCACCGCTGTAACAAAGGTGAAAATGACTTTGTTGCACTTACCTCCAAAGCCACTTCCGCCGAAGCCTCCACCGAAACCGCCACTGCCGCCTGGAAACAAAAATGCCATAAGTTTATATATATACATTAGAGGATTTACTTTAGCGTTATACTGTTCAAATACTATTATCAATGATGCGATTTTTCATGAGAGAAATAACATACGATGGTAATACACTGTCATATAATCTTCATTTGAATTTACATTTCACTACAGTATGTTTTCCATATCTTATATCTGTTAAGGATTCTTAGGATGATATGAGATTAGAAGTTATCTAAAAGTTATGAGGAAATACTGTGTAAGACATGATGCATATCATTCCACAGATATCTTCCTGTAATTTTTTTCTTATCCCAGATGATGAATGAAACACACGTCATGTAATGATCCACATACCTCCATATCCACCACTGCCGCCGTAGCCACCTCCAAATCCGCCTCCTGATCTTCCAAAACCACTGCTTCCATAACCGCCTCCGAAGCCGCGACTACCGCCGAAACCACCTCCAAATCCACCGCTGCCACCGTAACCGCCTCCAAAGCCACCACTACCGCCGAAACCGCCTCCGAAGCCGCCGCTGCCGCCGTAACCACCGCCAAATCCACCCCCGGACCCTCCAAATCCACCACCGTACCCACTACTGATCCTGCCGGCGTCGACGCAAGCCACGACGAGCGTCAGAGCAAGGACGGCGAGGATGCTGCGGTTCTGCAAAAGCCAAAATATTCCACTCACATTCCAGGAACTCAGCTCAACTTCGTGAGTGCGACTCTCATTTGTCAGTTTTATTGCGTAAAACTGCAAAGTTCGCCACAGCAACGATAAGAAAGCTTACGAGTCTCCATTTTTTTTTTTTCCTCCACACACGTTTGCTTACCATGATGTTCCCTGGTGTGTTGCAGTGAGGCAAGTGACGACTCCTACAGGAAAGCAGGGCTCATTTATACTCGCCAGCCGCAGGAAGTCACTCACTCATGCAGGTTATGGAAGGAGGTCACGGCCTGTAATATCTAGCCAAGTCATGGCAGCAAACAGTGACATAGGCCCCGAGTACTTAGTATAAATAGATCTTTGGTGAAATCTAAGAATCTATGTATGTATCTGTCTGTCTGTCTCTCTCTGTAATTACCTTAATGTACTTTTTCGGGTAGAAGATCCGAACATGTGGTGTTTTATTTCTTAAACGTTCGTATTACATTAATTTCTAAGCTCTTGTAGCCTATCGGCATTTATAGTTTCATCACTTATTCCATTTATGCACAACTCCGTTAATGTAAAGGCATTTCTTCACGTCATTTTTTGAGTAGTATCTTGGTTAGCTTTTCCCTGAAGCCTCTCGTCATTTTTCTCTTTCATCTTTTCAAAGGGCTGTTCACTTTCAACGTAACTGGATTATTTAAGCACTTTGAAAGTTATGAATGAAGTTTCTACTCTATCTTTCTGTTTCCATCGTGGGCAAATTGATAACCTCTGACCTTTCTCTGTGATTCATGTCTCTCTCTCTCTCTCTCTCTCTCTCTCTCTCTCTCTCTCTCTCTCTCTCTCTCTCTCTCTCTCTCTCTCTCTCTCTCTCTCTCTCTCTCTCTCTCTCTCTCTCCGGGTTACATCTTTCTTGCTGTTTTGTATATCAAACCAATTTCAGAGTGTGTTTAGGCCCCCTTGTATGTACTGTATATATGTATGTGTGTGTGTGTGTGTGTGTGTGTGTGTGTGTGTGTGTGTGTGTGTGTGTGTGTGTGTATGTTCAAATATTGCCAAGCTTAATAGTGAAGACTATGTAACTTTTGACACTTTATCTTCAGATTACGAAAAAAGTAACTTGTATTAATTCTTTTATGTATATGTATGTAAGTATTACACACGTAGGATTTAAGCCAGGCTTAAATCACAGTTTTACATATGTCAAGAGTAAACTTAAAGTTTCTAAGTCACCTTTCCTCAAAGTATCGTGAGCATACTTTGACATAAAGATGATAAATATTAACAAAAGACTTTAAATTAGGAAAGATAAACGTTTCAGTAAGGGGAGATCAGCGTAAAACAAATTGCTTAATACACTTGATAATAACGCAACACGCCCCACTACATATCTTTCTTAATGAACTGCATTTAGATCACATTTCTATTCTCGTGTCATAAATAAATCATGTGTTTGTCCACGTACCACATGAAGGTATAGTGAGAGAATGTGCAGTAGGTGACATCAGAATTGCCCTTCACACATGGTGTAAAAAATGTTTCGAACAATGGATGTGTAAGCTTGATCTTGATGGCCTAAACAACCCAAACAGGTAGTTGATGGGAGGCTCAATACCCAAACGACCAATTAGAGAACTAACCGTGTCTCTAAGTTTCTTATCATACGAATTAAATTTCTAATTTTGTATATGTCACCTTATAAATCAAAGTTATCTGTTTTCTGTGGTGATTCTACAAGATCCACATTTGCATTTTCTTCCATTGTTTATGTTATTTGCCAACGAATTAACAATTGTTCGTCGTGGCCAGTGTAGCAGAAAGACTTCGTTGTGTTTACTTGGGTATAACGAAAAACGTAGATGAGAGACAGTTTCCAAGTGAGTCTAATGCAGTTGTTTCAGAATGAGAATATATATCTTACTCTGTGATATATGTCGGTTGCCCTTCTTAAATACATTCGCTTGTTTTAGTAGACCCAGAACACTGGTAAATAATGGATGTAGCCAGTGCGTCTGTGTTCATACAACTGTGCTTTTTTTTCACGTTTTTCGGCGGTGTTACCTCAGCGTTCCGTTGTGAAACCTGTTCAGATATCAGTGAACATAAGAACAGTGGCTAATAATCCGAAAGCATCCATTTGGTATACATTCAGTGTAAATGTTCAGTTGTTGATGCTTTTTAACTGAAGTGTTCGGCGAAAGTGGCAACAAACAGAGACCAAACATTGAAGTGTTCTTCATCTGGACAAAGAAGTCGTCTTGAGGATCTTCGTTGACCTTGGCGAGGTAAGTCGTTCTCTACGAAATTATAGACATATGAGACGGTAGCGTTGAACACCAAAACTCGCCATCGAGACCCAGGAAGCAAGTGAGTGAAATTGTCCACGTAATAGTTATCTTTATATCTATATTTCATGCTTCATATTTGATGAAATTGACAAGTATTATAATTGAACAGTTGGTTGGTTGGTTGGTTGGTAGGGATTTAGGTCTATCAACTGCCAGGGTCATTAAGGACGTCAACGCAAGCTACAACATCCACCAACCGAAAACTCTTAAAAACCTTCTTCAGGTGTTAAAGATGATTCTAAGACTACATACACTCTCAATATGCATGTGGCCCATGACTGGAATAGTTATATTTGCGAGAATATATATATATATATATATATATATATATATATATATATATATATATATATATATCTATATATATATATATATATATATGATAAATTACGATCTTAGTCATTGCCTTTTTTTATAAAACTATCTTTTTTCACAAATATTTATAAGAAAATCTATACTGAAAGAATCCATTTGTTTACTAAACAAGAAAGTAAATACCCTGTTACTAAAACATCCTTCTCGTTTCTTTGTTACATAAATAACACTATATTATTTCATAGCCTATTATTTTTTCTATATTTATGTGCTTATTTTCAGTTCGGTGGAAGAAAACACAATAGATATTTTACATTTATTATGAGAAGATATCTCTATATCTTTATCTATTAGAGTCCGCTGCGATGAGTAGCGAGCCATTCAATACGTCGATATGTTTTCTGCTCGAGACTTGATGGTGTAGAGAGGGTCGCCCTTATTTGCCGTATCCTCCTGTTGGATGAATAACATCTGTTATAAAGATGTGTTAATACTGACTCCACGTTGTTATACTACATGTATACACAAAGAAAAATAGGTTTCTAGTTCCTCTTAAGTAAGATTGTTATCAACTTGAAAGTATGTTTACTGCATTTACCTCCAAAACCACGTCCACCAAAGCCCCCACCGAAACCACCACGGCCGCCTGGAAGAAAAGAAAGCCATGAGTGTTTACATATATATAATAGAATGTTTGATATATTGTCATACGCTATACTGTTCAAATACTTTATCAATCAAACAGGGTCCTTGATGAGAGAGGTAACATACGATTATAAATGTTATCTCTTTTTCATTTGTGTTTACATTCATTTCTTTAACCTCATTACGTTTTATTTCTTATACAGCCTCTAGGAGGTTGTAATTTCCTTGATGATTAATGAAAAAAAAATCATGTAATGATCCACATACCTCCATATCCACCACTGCCGCCGTAGCCACCTCCAAATCCGCCTCCTGATCTTCCAAAACCACCGCTTCCATAACCGCCTCCGAAGCCGCGACTACCACCGAAACCACCTCCAAATCCACCGCTGCCACCGTAACCGCCTCCAAAGCCACCACTACCGCCGAAACCGCCTCCGAAGCCGCCGCTGCCGCCGTAACCACCGCCAAATCCACCCCCGGACCCTCCAAATCCACCACCGTACCCACTACTGATCCTGCCGGCGTCGACGCAAGCCACGACGAGCGTCAGAGCAAGGACGGCGAGGATGCTGCGGTTCTGCAAAAGCCAAAATATTCCACTCACATTCCAGGAACTCAGGTCAACTTCGTGAGTGCGACTCTCATTTGTCAGTTTTACTGCGTAAAACTTCAAAGTTCGCCACAGCAACAATAAGAAAGCTTACGAGTCTTTCTTCTTTTTTCCTCCACACACGTTTGCTTACCATGATGTTCCCTGGTGTGTTGCAGTGAGGCAAGTGACGACTCCTACAGGAAAGCAGGGCTCATTTATACTCGCCAGCCGCAGGAAGTCACTCACCCGGAGAGGTTATGGAAGGAGGTCGCGACCTGAAATATCGAGATGAGTCATGGCAGCAAATTTTAACATGGGCACTGAGGTACCTGGTGTAGATAGGTGTTTGATGAAACCTGATATTGTGTGTGCGTATTGATCTGTCTGCCTGTATTTGTAATTACATGAATGTACTCTATTGGAAGTTCGAAACCCTTGGAGTGATATTCCTGAAACTTTCCTATTATGTCACTTATTTCTAAACTCCCGAAGACTATCTGCAATCATAGTTTCACCACTTATTCCAGTTAGCCACAAATCTGTAACTTTAGAAGCATTTCTTCACATCCATTTTCTTAGAAGTAGTTTCTTGGTTAGTTTAGAAGCATTTCTTCGCATCCATTTTCTTAGAAGTAGTTTCTTGGTTAGTTTAGAAGCATTTCTTCACATCCATTTTCTTAGAAGTAGTTTCTTGGTTAGTTTAGAAGCATTTCTTCGCATCCTTTTTCTTAGAAGTAGTTTCTTGGTTAGTTTAGAAGCATTTCTTCACATCCATTTTCTTAGAAGTAGTTTCTTGGTTAGTTTAGAAGCATTTCTTCACATCCATTTTCTTAGAAGTAGTTTTTTGGCTAGTGTTTTATGCGTGCCCTCTCGCTGCTTTCCTTTTTCATCTTTCAAATGACTGTTCACTTTCAACTTAGTGGAATTCTTTAAGAACTTTGAAAGTTCTGATGAAGTTTCACCTCAAGTTTCTTCGTTTCCAGCATGGGCAAAGTGATAACCCCTAACTTTTTCTGTAATTCATCTCTCTCTCTCTCTCTCTCTCTCTCTCTCTCTCTCTCTCTCTCTCTCTCTCTCTCTCTCTCTCTCTCTCTCTCTCTCTCTCTCTCTCAATCTTTAGGTAACATTTTTGTTGCTTTTCTGTGTATCTGACCAAATTTTGAGTCTATCTAGGTCCATTTGGAAGGTGCGTATGTGTGTTAGTGTGTGTGTGTGTGTGTGTGTGTGTGTGTGTGTGTGTGTTCATGATATTGCCAAACTGTAAAATGGAGATCATGCAATCTTTCGCACATTGTCCTCAGGCCATGGAAAAGCAACCTATATTGAGTTCATGTTCGTGCGTATGTTGGATATATATCGCCAGGCTTGTAGGTCAATCAACCTTTTGAACTATCGTTAACTTACCTTGATATAAAGACGACAAAATATTTCCGAAAGAAATGAAAATAGGGAAAGATGAAATTAGAACATGTTACTCCATACACTGCGTTTCTTAATGATAAAACACGCGCCACTACGTCTCTTTGTTATGGAACAATATTTTGATCGCTATTCTATGTATCTGCTATTAGTAAATCATATGTGTGCCTATAGGTCACAAAAATGTATGTTATGAGAGTGCATTACGTGTTATCGAAATTGCCCATCACACAAGAGTAAGTTGTTTAAGGTATTTCGATCGTTGGATGCAGAAGTTTGACGTAGGAGACCTACATAACACCAGCCGGGGAGTTGACAGGTCGCCCAATGGCCAAACGACCAATCATCGAATTAGCCGTGTCTCTTGATTTTCTTATTATATCACTTAAGTTTCTAATTCTATCGTGTAACATTATGAAGGCGAAATGATTCATTTCCTATGGTGATTCTACAAGATAAACATTTGCATTTTCTTCGCTTATTTACGCTATTTGCTAACTTATTCAACAATTGTTCGTCACAACCAGTGTAGCAGAAAGACTTCGTTGTGTTTACAAGGTATAACAGAAAACGTAGATGAGAGACAGTTTCCAAGGGAATCTAATGCAGTTGCTTCAAACTGTGAATATAATTTTCTTTTTCAATGTTGTACATATTTTTTATGATTATCGTGTTAGTGCTGTCGATCAGTTCTGGAAATTTGAGCTGCACATCATCATTAACGAATAAAAGGACTTTATATATATATATATATATATATATATATATATATATATATATATATATATATATATATATATATATCATATACATATTTATATTTTGCTTTGTCGCTGTCTCCCGCGTTCGCGAGGTAGCGCAAGGAAACAGACGAAAGAAATGGCCCAACCCACCCACATACACATGTATATACATACACGTCCACACACGCAAATATACATACCCATACATCTCAATATACACATATATATACACACACAGAGACACATACATATATACACATGCACACAATTCACACTGTCTGCCTTTATTCATTCCCATCGCTATATATATATCGAAAGCGAAACTTGGTAACAATTTTCGTTGCAGCGTCAGCGTACTGGTAGCGCCCTAACAATCGGCAATTGCTTGTTTGTTCTGTACTTTGTTCACTTATCGTAACACTTTGCTTTGGTGGGGTCGCCTAGGAAGGTGGGGCGTCCCATATCAATGACATGCGTAAACGTGAAAGGGTGAACTGCTTTCTCTGTAGAATTACTCCCAATCATAGAGAGACGGTTCACAGATTTTCGAAAAATTCCAATATATATATATATATATATATATATATATATATATATATATATATATATATATATATATATGTTCAACAAATGTTCGATGCTCTTCATATAACTATAAAGTAACTGCTCAATCCGCTAGATATGAGCTAGATTCACCTACTTAAACTTAAGCTTTCTCGGCACTTGTGGCAACTATAGCAACTTTTTAGAATATATTGGTCACCTTCTGCAGGACAGATGTCCTTACCTGCATACACTTGTTTCAGTTGACCCAGAGCACTGGTAAGTGGTGGATGTAACCGGTGAATCTGTGATTATACAATTGTTTTCTTTTTTTTTTCACGCTATTTCGGCGATGTTACTTCAGTGATACGTTGTGGAAACTATTTAGTTATCAGTGAACTTAAAAACAATGGTTAATGGTACGAAACTACTCATTTGACGTACATTTAAAGAGTGTAAACATTCAGTTGTTATGAGAATGTCACGTGTTCGGTTAAAGGAATAGTAAATAGTGGCTGAAAATTATGGTGTTATTTATTTGGATAAAGAAGTCGTCCTGAGGATGTTCGTAGACTTTGACAAGGTAAGTAATTTTACGTGAAATTATGTAGATGTTTTAGACGATAGCGGTGAACCACCGAACGAGCTATTCAGACGTTGGGCGAAGGTGAGTGAAATTGTTTACATAATATTTATCATCGTTTCTGTATCTTTGCTCTGAATTCTATGATATTTACAGACATTATATATATATATATATATATATATATATATATATATATATATATATATATATATATATATATATATATATATATATATTGTATATATGAATGATACAATATGTCTTTAATCATCGTTATTTCATATAGCACTATCACTTTTTTCACAAATGTTTATATAGGAAAATTTGTATATGAGGTTTTAAATTCATTTAGGTGAAAAATGTTTATTATCGCAACGTATTTTGTTTCAGAAAATATGAAAATTGCTGGTGCTTGTTTAAAGCGCATCGGAACGCCAAAATTGTGTGTGGGTATGAATCAACCGACCTGAGTCGTATGTCTTTTGGTAGTTTATGAAGCCCTTGTAGCGCCCAGGAATCTAGCCTCGTCCACCGGGTGGGGACCATACGTCATGAAGTGCAGTGATGTTATGTACGTGTGTCTGTGTGTAGCAGAGAGCAAGGCAAATTACGTGATAAATGTTCGGTGTCTTAGTAAAATGGTAGTTTGGATCGTAAGGGTTTATAATGAAGGGTTTTGGGATATGTTGAAAAGGTGTTTGTGGAGTTGTAGAGATTAGTGGTGTCCAGAGCGTATTACCGGAAAAAAAGTGTTGTTAATAGTTTTAGTATTGTTATCATAATCTTCTGTAGTTCCAGCGACAAGTTGAACTACTTTAAACCTAGCAGAAGTTCTCTGAACGAGACGGTATTGTTTCGTGAACTGATGATGATGCAACCTTGCTAAAGGTGACTTTTTCACTCGCGGAGTAACTTCATACAGGCAGAGTATGCTAACACGTGTTTATATATATATATATATATATATATATATATATATATATATATATATATGTGTGTGTGTGTGTGTATGTGTGTGTGTGTGTATCAGTCTGTCTGTCTGTCTATGTGATTACTATTCATATGCCGCTCGTATTGCCCGTCTCTTAGCCATGTATATATGTACTGTGTTTACTCCTGTATATGTACACACACACACACACACACACACACACACACACACACACACACACACACACAAGCAAATCAACACAAACACCAACACACGAACAACCCCCCAGCCTAAGCCAGGTACCCATTTGTCGACATGCCACGGAGGGGAGGATGAACACCTGGGTTGGGTGTGGGCAATCTGCCATACCCAGGATTTTGTACCCATGCACATTCGACCCCGAGCTGTGCCACGGTGGCTCAATAATGATAACCACAATACCACGTCGTATATATGTGTTTGCTCGTGTGCATAAATGTTTGTGAATTTGAATATATATGTGCAGTCGACCAAGTCAAGGTCTCCAGGCCACTTCTCCACGCAAGGGTACTGACAATGGCATGAAGGGTGACGTCCATGACCAGATTATTGATTAGAGTGATTAACCAGATTCAGATCAATCAGAAACAGAT
>NC_092286.1:11698235-11713235 GCF_036320965.1 Panulirus ornatus
CCAAAAGAAGGAACAGAGAAGAGGGCCAGGTGAGGATATTCCCTCAAAGGCCCAGTCCTCTGTTCTTAACGCCACCTCGCTATCGCGGTAGATGGCGAATAGTATGAAAAAAAAAAAAAATATATATATATATATATATATATATATATATATATATATATATATATATATATATTGTTATAGCTTATGGAATTCTACACTTAAAATCATACATGTTCATGATGTAAATGTTCTCATGGTAAGAGCGATTTTCAGCAACATCGTAACTATAACAATCACTAAAACCATTCTAAACATATATATATATATATATATATATATATATATATATATATATATATATATATATATATATATGTAAGGGAGTAGTATTCGTGGAGAGGTTATGTATCAGTTATGAAGGCTGTGTAGCGCAACAACAGGAGGACTAACCTTGGACCTCTTATGCAATTGGTTCCTGATTACTCCACACAAAACCAGTTGGCTGGATTGTTGATCCTTTCACTGCTGACTCCGTTCTCACGACCAGATGTTTAGTGAAGTCATCATTGGTATTCTTTTATACGCACAGACAGACAGACAGACACACACACACACACACACACACACACATATATACTTATATGCATATATATAATGTAAATATTTCTCTTTTTTCTTCTTGAGCATATCAGTGATCATTTATCATCCACATGGGCAACTGTGCCGTCAAAATTTGATTAAATCATATCACTAAAGTCTACTAAAGTTGTGTGTTAGGAGGGAAAGAAAGGAAGAGTGTGGTATTCGTTTTTAGGGGAAGATCAAGCGATTCATAGGCATTGATTGATGACGAGAGATTAGGAAAATAAAAAAAAAGGGTCACATATCTACTTCATGCAAGCTGAATGGGGTGAATTTTACTGAGTAACGGCCAGCAAATATTTAAAGAGAAAAGTCAAACATCTGCGTGAAGTAAGATCAGGATATTAAGAATTACTGGAACAAACGTTATTTCTCTTGTTCTTGAAGGCAGAACAGACCGAAAGACTTCTGCAAGGGAACAGTTTCTCCCTGATATTCATGTTCGACCTTAATGTATCTGTCTTGAAGTTCAGCAATAGTGCAAAGGAAAATAGAGGCGCAGTCACTTATGTAAGCTGGAAGATAACTTAACACAAGACGCTCCCATTAGACTCGTAAAAGAATAATACTTCATGACGGGTTATATCTTATATCATCTAATTATAACCGGTTGTACACGATAAGGTTTAGACATAGTTCATGTATTTTTAACTCTCTGAAGACTACTTATCCTTCTCTTGGAATATTTTGTATTAGATAGTTACGAAAGAAGTTTAAAGCATTTGATTTTGCTTTTTCACCAAGAGGGCAGTATATATATGTATATACATACATATATATATATATATATATATATATATATATATATATATATATATATATATATATATATATGTATATATATATATATATATATATATATATATATATA
This sequence comes from Panulirus ornatus, assembly GCF_036320965.1. Lineage (NCBI taxonomy): Eukaryota > Metazoa > Arthropoda > Malacostraca > Decapoda > Palinuridae > Panulirus > Panulirus ornatus. The sequence goes on from NC_092286.1 coordinate 11,699,731, forward strand.
TATATATATATATATATATATATATATATATATATGAAGTCTGTTGGGGATGAGAGAGCTTGGGAAGTGAGTCAGTTGTTGTTTGCTGATGATACAGCGCTGGTGGCTGATTCATGTGAGAAACTGCAGAAGCTGGTGACTGAGTTTGGTAAAGTGTGTGGAAGAAGAAAGTTAAGAGTAAATGTGAATAAGAGCAAGGTTATTAGGTACAGTAGGGTTGAGGGTCAAGTCAATTGGGAGGTGAGTTTGAATGGGGAAAAACTGGAGTAAGTGAAGTGTTTTAGATATCTGGGAGTGGATCTGGCAGCGGATGGAACCATGGAAGCGGAAGTGGATCATAGGGTGGGGGAGGGGGCGAAAATTCTGGGGGCCTTGAAGAATGTGTGGAAGTCGAGAACATTATCTCGGAAAGCAAAAATGGGTATGTTTGAAGGAATAGTGGTTCCAACAATGTTGTATGGTTGCGAGGCGTGGGCTATGGATAGAGTTGTGCGCAGGAGGATGGATGTGCTGGAAATGAGATGTTTGAGGACAATGTGTGGTGTGAGGTGGTTTGATCGAGTGAGTAACGTAAGGGTAAGAGAGATGTGTGGAAATAAAAAGAGCGTGGTTGAGAGAGCAGAAGAGGGTGTTTTGAAGTGGTTTGGGCACATAGAGAGAATGAGTGAGGAAAGATTGACCAAGAGGATATATGTGTCGGAGGTGGAGGGAACGAGGAGAAGAGGGAGACCAAATTGGAGGTGGAAAGATGGAGTGAAAAAGATTTTGTGTGATCGGGGCCTGAACATGCAGGAGGGTGAAAGGAGGGCAAGGAATAGAGTGAATTGGAGCGATGTGGTATACCGGGGTTGACGTGCTGTCAGTGGATTGAATCAAGGCATGTGAAGCGTCTGGGGTAAACCATGGAAAGCTGTGTAGGTATGTATATTTGCGTGTGTGGACGTATGTATATACATGTGTATGGGGGTGGGTTGGGCCATTTCTTTCGTCTGTTTCCTTGCGCTACCTCGCAAACGCGGGAGACAGCGACAAAAAAGAAAAAAAATAAAGAATATATATATATATATATATATATATATATATATATATATATATATATATATATAAGAGATGTGTGGTAATAAAAAGAGTGTGGTTGAGAGAGCAGAAGAGGATGTTTTAAAATGGTTTGGTCACATGGAGAGAATGAGTGAGGAAAGATTGACCAAAAGGATATATGTGTCAGAGGTGGAGGGAACGAGAAGTGGGAGACCAAATTGGAGGTGGAAAGATGGAGTGAAAAAGATCTTGAGTGATCGGGGCCTGAACAGGCAGGAGGGTGAAAGGAGTGCAAGGAATAGAGTGAATTGGAACGATGTGGTATACCGGGGTCGACGTGCTGTCAATGGCTTGAACCAGGGCATGTGAAGCGTCTGGGGTAAACCATAGAAAGTTCTGTGGGGCCTGGATGTGGAAAGGGAGCTGTGTTTTCGATGCATTATTACATGACAGCTAGAGACTGAGTGTGAACGAATGGGGCCTTTGTTGTCTTTTCCTAGCGCTACCTCGCACACATGAGGGGAAAGGGGGTTGTTATTCCATGTGTGGCGAGGTGGCGATGGGAATGAATAAAGGCAGACAGTATGAATTATGTACATGTGTATATATGTATATGTCTGTGTGTGTATATATATGTATACATTGAGATGTATAGGTATATGCGTGTGTGGACGTGTATGTATATACATGTGTATGTGTGTGGGTTGGGCCATTCTTTCGTCTGTTTCCTTGCGCTACCTCGCTAACGGGGGAAATTGTTGATAAAATTTGTAAACAATTCCCTTTCTCGTTCACATAATATGTCTATGATACGCTCTTTGTCTGTCTTACACAATCACGCGTTTACCAAATGGCGTCCTAGCTACGTCTCTTCGTTGTATATCAGCTGACTTATATTTCTTTCTTGTATCTCCCCAAATGCTGTGATTATTACACGAAAGTGCACTTGGGTACTTATCGTGTTTCATTTTCCCCGTGAACTCATAGGAATATACTTGATCACGCGCAAAATTGTGATCTTTTCCTATATATGTATATACGCAGACTTTTCGCGTGTTTCGCATTTTTGAAACTTTAGGTATGTAGCAGGAGTGTTGATATGACATCATCATTAAGTCAGGGGTAAAACGAAAAACTTTAATATTAGGTATTTTTTGCGAGATGATCATATAGGAGAATCGAAACTGGTCCGCTAACTTTTGACAGAGGAGTGTTATCAGTTTACGTTTTTTTTTTTTTTTTATCTAATGATTCAATTTGGACTTTATCCTAATGATTATATTTTCTGTCTTGATCGGCACGAAATACGTGTCACCGGAAAATCAGCGTCCTAGTATGAAAGCTTCGATATCCTGTAAGGTGAGGAGGTAGGAGGCCGGGAGTCGTGTGTGTTCCAGGACCCATGTCTCGCAATGGCTCCTTCTGCAGTCGTCGTCGGCCCCTAGCATACCTCCAGCAGGAACGCCAGCAGTCCCAACCCAGAACCTGCAATACGTAGGAAAAGAGAACTCGGTTTTAACTTCGTCTGTGGACAACTTGCATTCCTCCTGCGGTAGTGAAGCTAACCCACTGGAGATGGCCAAGCAAATGAAGGCATTTTTTTTAACCACCCCGACGAGTGCAGATATGAACTTATCATGTCATAAGGTTACATTTCTACAGCTTGCTATTGCTGAAGATAGATGCCCAACATGTGTCCATAGATGTTTAGGGTCATTATGAAGCGAGCACTAATCTACCTTTGGTTGTGTCAATCAGTCAATCAATTCCATCTTCTTGAAGTTCCATATCACCTACCACAGCATGACAGTATGGTGTGCAGAAACTAAGGACTGGACCTATCTGAAAAAAAAAAGAAAAATATGACTGATAAGTTGCTCATATTTATAATCTGAGACAATGATCAATGATCTGCTGCTTAAATAATGAGCAGTTTTATCTCTTAGATAAAGCCTTCATCCTTTTAAAGTACCATACTACACCTTCGGATGATCGATTTTCCTGTCGACACACTTGGACATGAGGTGCTCTAGATACAAGACATTACTTTACGGTTATTGAGTTGGATATTGCCAGCGACAAGGTGCCCAGAGTATGTGGGGTGGGAGTGAGAGCGTATAGACCCTCACTAGAAAGGAAGAGCAGGAGACTCTAGTGAAGGAGACTAGATCGAAGGCAACACCAGCTCTTACGGTCGGCTGAGGGTGGAAGAAGCCCCTGGGACGTGTCGGCAAGCTTCCACTTCAGCCATACCTCCATCAGGCCAGCTTCCTTCGTCCACATGATCCCGTCAAGTTTGATTATCAGTTTTCATCGAGGTTTATACAACTTGAAGAACTACTTTACGACATGGGACTGTTGTCTTTAGAAAGCCTGATCTATGTGGCACAAACTTTCCTATGCAAAGGATTATTTCCCTAAGGGTTATGCATTTAATGATCACTCCGAGTGTCTTCTCATGCATAATATGTAATTCATTAATTAGGAAAGTATGAAATGAATAAAGGAACTACACAGTCCTTCATCCTCTGAGAGTGAGTGAGGAAGAAGTAAAGACATCCCTCCTTTTCGCCATCGAAGTCGCGTTCTCTGAGGAAAATTGTATGTTCAGGATGATAGATTGTTTAGGAACGATCCATTTCCCTACAGACCTACCGAGAAATCCTTACGGCTCACCTAGTCCTTCTGATGGCTTTAAGCAGAGCCGGTATGAGGGCCATTGGAACTATGTATGATGCTCCTGCCACATATGTTGTATACCCTATTCCATTTCGAATTCCATGGGTGTGGATCAGATACATACGCACAACCCCCACAACATCACTCACACGTTCATCCTCATCCCACGTCTAGTGTGATGAAAAGGAACATAAATTTACCCCATTCGACCTCACACTCAAGTTATCACACACCATGACAACCGTCTGGCACTATAATTTTCGATGTAAGGGTTCGATCCCATTGTCTTCGAGATGCGCGACTAACGCACTGTTTCACAGATGTAGAAGTTTTTTTTTCTTTATAGAAATCACCTTAGAGCGTTTGAAACTAGCGAAAGAGTTGTGACGAAGTTTCATGGATGAAAAAGCCTTGATGACCCAAAATGAAGCATCAGACAACGATGACCAGGGAAAAAAAAAATAATGGATGTAATCTTAGTAGTTTTTGATAAGTGATCTCCAATCACACTGCTTCATTCATTTTCATTTTACGATATCATCTCTTAGGTCTATAGTTTATATACAGTAATAACGCAACAGGCTTTGGCTATGTGTAAGATGTATGGCCAGTAGATATAAGAAGCCACCGATCCAGCTGCAGTAAAGACAATAGTAAAATAGCACAAGTCTCCTGCGCACAGTTGAGGAATTACTACTATAAATAATATTTCACTGGTAATATATGGTTGTAGATATCAAGTTCTTGTACGTCGTCTGTTTCACCAATATCCCTACATCCCTTTGGGTGTACATCCATGAAAATTAGGTGCAATTGTTAGGTAATTATCTGAGGGATATATTCTCAACTGTCGAGACAGTTGTAGATATGCTGTCGATTTTTAGAGGGAAGATTCTTGAGTTAATCTTTTAAACTGCCTTCGTGAATTGGACAATGAGGATGCCGTACCTCCATTCCACTTTAAGTCAGTAGGGAAGTTAGTACTGTGTGTGTGTGTGTGTGTGTGTGTGTGTGTGTGTGTGTGTGTAATCTTTGTAATCGAGGGTGAAATTGCTATTGCATGATGCTTATTAGGTCTGGATTAGTCAGTCTTCTGACTATTCTTAAAGGGTGTCAATTATCATCCGAGAGTAGAGTCTTGTTATTTTTTCCCCCTTGCATTACTTGTTCATTTGCTTAATTTGGAAGCAGCGGAAAGAAATGTTTGAATCGTGTGAATTACTTTACCAATACAGACTAGTAATTGCTTTACCAATACAGACTAGTGATTACTTTACCAATACAGACTAGTAATTGCTTTACCAATACAGACTAGTGATTACTTTACCAATACAGACTAGTGATTACTTTACCAATACAGACTAGTGATTACTTTACCAATACAGACTAGTAATTGCTTTACCAATACAGACTAGTGATTACTTTACCAATACAGACTAGTGATTACTTTACCAATACAGACTAGTAATTGCTTTACCAATACAGACTAGTAATTGCTTTACCAATACAGACTAGTGATTACTTTACCAATACAGACTAGTGATTACTTTACCAATACAGACTAGTAATTACTTTACCAATACAGACTAGTAATTACTTTACCAATACAGACTAGTAATTACTTTACCAATACAGACTAGTAATTACTTTACCAATACAGACTAGTGATTACTTTACCAATACAGACTAGTAATTACTTTACCAATACAGACTAGTGATTACTTTACCAATACAGACTAGTAATTGCTTTACCAATACAGACTAGTAATTGCTTTACCAATACAGACTAGTAATTGCTTTACCAATACAGACTAGTAATTGCTTTACCAATACAGACTAGTGATTACTTTACTACTACAGTGTTTAAGAATTGACTGACGTTGTTCAAATATATTAGAGTGATAAATAGAAATACATGTTTCGTGTGAATTACTTTACAATTACAAGTTGCTAATTACTTTACCCATACAGATGTATCTTGGGAATAATTAGTCGTAGTGCTATCTTTTAGGCCATCAGATATAGAAAGTAGATGCTTTTTTTTTTTCAAGTGAATGTTTTGGGACTGATCCAACGTTGTTCTGATGACGTGGAAGCAGTAGAAAGTAATACTTGGATTGTGTGAATCACTTTACCTGTACAGATTCGGTCCAGGACAAGAAAAGCGGGTGGGTGACAGCGCTTAACCCTGAGAAGAAGGTGCTTTGCTTATCTGTGGTTGAAGTTAAGATGATGTTCCTCTTTGTCAAGACGAAGGCAAAGGTGGCTCAAGTTAAGGAGATGTTCCTCCTTTGTCGAGACGAAGGCAAAGGTGGCTCCTATGCTAATGGTAGCTACCACGACCAGCAGCCATACCTGAGGAGAAAGAGAGAGATCCTTAAGTAGGGAATAGCAACTTTATGTACTTGCTTTAAATGTAAATACATCACTGAGTGTGACGTAATAGTTTGTGAAGGACACATAGAGTAAGCCGTCAGATTCATTCGTAAGAAATCGCCGTGAGAAAGAAGATTGAGGAAAATGTAGCCATGAGAGGTATCTGTATCGAAACTATGAATGCAGGTCATAGGAACTGCAGTGTGTAAGGACACCACGGGAAGAGACTGTAAGGACGAAACATTCCTAATTCAGGGATGGTGATTAAATCAAGAAGAGTAAGTTAGTATGTGTTCATCTTGTAAGGATTTGATAAACGGGAGTGTGAGATTACGTGCGAAATTTTGCGTGATCTGTAGATTTCAGGTACCTTTTTTTGAAGGTACTATGTACGACCGTTTTTGGAAGGGGATTTACCATTGCGTAGAGCCATGGTAGTGAGCTAAAGAAGCAGCCATGAATGAACCATGGAAAGTGTACCATAGGAACATGCCAAGCTCGTCCACGAAGATGGACTATAGAAATGAACTATGGGAGTAGATAGAGGGAAGACACCCACTGTAGAAATAAAACCACGAAATTTCATATGCCACGGGGATTGGGACTACCAGTAAAGTAATCTATTGAAGAATGCAACTACCTTAACGATATGTGAGCCTACCATACTACAACCATACCAGTGTATATATATCACCTTAGGAGTTCGCCACATGTGTGTGTACTTACCATAATAAAACGCCTACAGTAAAAGTATTCATGTCCTACGAGAGTTCCCACCATAGCAATGCACTTACGTGTAAGTCTACCATGACAGTGTAGCTCGCATGACAAGTGTAGCTCCCATGACAATGTAGCTCGCATGACAGTGCACCTCCCATGACAACGACATGACGCGAGAAAGTGTAATTGCTATGAAAAGTGACCCGTCACGAGGGAGCTTGTTTCATATATAATTACTTCAGGACCAATTTCTGTAATAAGAGTGGTCTCGATGTTACCCAGGAGCTGATTCTAAAGGTTCCTTCAGCCGAAGGTTGCGCTACATCCAGTAGCAGGGATATGTAGACTGTTTTTTTTTTGCAGTGAGGAAGTTCTTTGACGAGACCTCAGGAGCTGATTCTAAAGGTTCCTTCAGCCGGAGGTTGCGCTACATCCAGTAGCAGGGAAATGTAGACTGGTTTTTTTTTTTTGCAGTGAGAAAGTTCTTTGACGAGACCTTACTCCGATACAGCCTCGCCGAAGGTGACCTTTCACTGGCGAAGGTGCGGAGAGCCCGGTAGCGCCAGACGGACAATCTTTCATGAAAGTGAACGAATCAGCGCTAATGAAAGAGATCGATCGCCATGAAGGAAATGAAAAGCGAACCATGAGAGTGGGTCATGAACGCGAAACGTACTTGTGAAAGTGAATCATGATAGTTCATTTACTCTCACTCCCTGTGAGAGTGCAGGGCTGCAGGAAACCAGACAGGTCACCACTGAGTGTAGGTCGGGTCGTCGGGATGGCTTGGTTCTCGCTATATACATGGACTCGGGGAAGCCGTCGACCTCTGACCTGCTGATTGGTGACACCGAACGGACCTACAGCCATCTCCATCCACCTCCTGACGAAGGCAGGTGCTACGCAATGTAACCTGCCGCAGGGGAAGAACTACTGTAAACTATAGACACAGGAGTATCCCTATGTAAACCAGGATAAACTACGAGTGCAGTGGTAACACAGATTACTGATGAAGGGAATATCATATTAAACAGCATAGCACAACACACCAGAGCACAGCACAACACAGCACAGCACAGCTCAGCACAACACAGCACAGCTCCACGTTTCTTTGCTGGTACATCTACCTGAGGTAAACTACTGACCCAGAGTGTACCACTTGTAAGTAGATTACGGACTCAAGGGGTACCACATGCATGGATATTACCGACATGTGACTGCATGATTGACGTAGGGGGATTAATATACATATATGAAATACTTACGCATGGAGTACTACATGTAAGTAAACGGCTAACACAAGAGGATACCAGATGTAAACTAGTGACGCAGAAATTCAGGGTCTGACTGCTGGTATTAACATGCCATTGATAATCATCAAATGAGTTGACGCCTGATGTAGTTTCTAGAAGGATGGGTGCTAAAGAATGCCAGAATTAAGCTTCCAAAACCGAGGCATCGTATACAAACTACTGATGCAAAAACAATGTGTGAAATGCTAATTGTTTTGGTGCCACAGGAAGGCTAGTAGGGCAAGAACACCGCATGTAAACTGCTAAAGGAAAGTATGCAACTAAACGCTTGAATACCACTTGTATACTACTGACACAGAAGTAAACCGCAGACGAAGTGGTGTTAGAAGAGAATATCTGACACGACGTGTTGAGGGAGAAAAGACTCAGAGACCACAGCCAGTAGGATATCCTAACGCTACTGACGTCAGGGTGTTAGATGTAAACTACTGACTCAGAGTTGCTACAAGGAAGCTACTGAAACAAGGGGTGTCATTGGTAAAACTCCTGAAGAAGGGGAACTGACGGAGGGAACTATTGACAGTGGGTACTGGGAAACTATTGCTGACTTGGGTATTGTAGTTTCTAACCACTGAAGAAGAGGCGTCAGAGGAGAAAGAGGAGCACAAGTGAGACAAAAGGTGCCATAATCAAAGCCTAGTTAATGCCAAAGGCGAAGTGCTGACCGAGGAGTTATGCTGCAGTACCAACGATGAGGATTTACTGAGGAATCAAATCACTTTTTCGTGGAATTCTCAAATATATACCAAACGCTTTGTGATACGTCTGAAGGACAAGCATCAAGTAAGACATCAGATCGTAAATCATTAAACTAGAAGTGAAAATACTTAGCTATTAAGGAAGAAACCATGATAATGAGGATAATAGTAATGACCAAATTCTCGTAATATATAATGTGATCATTTTTGTGATTACGTCAAGAAAAAGGATATATGCAAATAGATGGTACCCCCAAAACTCACGGCTAAGTAGTTATTTTTGTGTCATCTTTGTGTTTGATGTTGATATCCTTCATAGACTCGAATCCTACGGAGTGTAGGACTAGTAAATCAAGATAACATTTCGTTGAGCATCCAGTTTAATCGAGTGTATGTGTTCTCGAGTTTAGGATGAAACTTGACCCAAGTTTCAAAGGAACCCACTTCGAAGTGACGACTACCTCGACGTACAGACAGACAGGGACTTGCGACGTACCACCGACACAAATGAAAAGACGGATGACGGTAAACGCACACTACGTCCAGGCCATACTGATGGACGCATGGATCAAGAGGTCGAATAACGGTGTCGGAGGGAAAGCACGAGCGAAAAAGAAAACAGAAAACAAGAGAGCAGCAGACCTCACGTTGGAGCCGACCCAACATGCCCGCCCAGTTACCATCTTGGGTAGGTCATGCCCCGCACGTGGTCCTCGGGTCTGAGAATGTCATACGTGCCTGAGAGACAGAGACACAGAGAGATAGTACTAAGAGGAGGAGGAGGAGGAGGAGGAGGAGGAGGAGAAGGAGGAGGAGGAGGAGGAGGAGGAGGAAGACAAAAAAGCAGTGAGGGAATGTTTCACGAACGTAGGTTCGGTGAGAGTGTGTGAATGAATCACGGTATCCTCACTCATTGTGTGAGTTTGCTGTCAAGGATTCGTAGAGGGTTGACCAATGGGTCAGCGGATGGTAGTTGTCCCGTTGTGGCTCGCCACCATCGCCTGTGGTACCCACTGTGGAGGAGGGGAAGACCCTGGAGCAGGAGGCAGACACACACACACACATTGGAGGCTGAAGGTGGTGGAGAGATAATGGTTGAGAGATGTGCAAGTGCGAGAAAAACTGTGGACGAGACTCTTTTTTTTTTTTCTAAGGCCCTCTAGGGAGAGACTTTCTCGGTGAGTGTCTGGAAAGGAGATAAGGAAAGGAAACACTACCTAGGCCTATTGGGATTCGAACTCCTTCAAGCGAGTCAACTCTGAACCGGAGTCGTGATATTCTAAACCACTGGACCGTATCCTCGACCTGTCATGACTGGTCGAGTCTCGGGTTTCCGAATATCGTGACGATACACCGTTATTTCTGACTTGCATTACGAGTTATCTCATGCTTCACTGTCGAACCAGACAACTCCAGCTTGTCAAATATTGCTTCATGACCTTTGCATATGGTCGCGGAAAAAAAAAAAGGATTGCGCAAGGAGAAAAGAAAATATATATGTTTTTACAGTAATAGCGTTGTAGGAAATGAAGATATTGGAGCTTTTGATATTGACAAGTCTGAGACTGAATAATGTCTGCCACTTGGCCTTCATTTGACTTTGAAATCGTGCGCCGTGTCCACCTGCTCAGCGCTGGACGTGAGAACTGTTGTTGTAATGAATTTGAGAAAAAAATGAAAAACACGTTCGGGTGACATGAACTGAAGGCATAGCACCCTCAGGGTGACGAAGTTTCTTCACTGAACAGCCATCCTAGCGATCAATCTGTGAACGTTTGTAGAGAAGGGTGAAAAATTATGTCGTCTCACATGAGGCAGGAAGCTAAAAGGATATTAGAATGAAAATGCACGTCTCTCAAGCAGCCTTGAAATTCATTAACGAAGAGAACAACAACCCTGTTATATTTGCATCTTATTACCATATGACGCAGGGAGCATATTCCCGGGAGATATTGAGATATTGACGGATTATCTTGAAGAACATGTATCTCCTGATGAAAAAAAACGAAGTTATCCCAATCAATTAATGTTAACGCAATTCCCAGTCAATTTATGTTAAAGGAATTCCCAATCAGTTTATGTTAAAGCAATTCCCAATCAGTTTATGTTGAAGCAGTTTATGTTAAAGCAATTCCCAATCAGTTTGTTAAAGTAATTCCCAATCAGTTTATGTTGAAGCAGTTTATGTTAAAGTAATTCCCAATCAGTTTATGCTAAAACAATTCCCAATCAGTTTATGTTAAAGTAATTCCCAATCAGTTGATGTTAAAGCAATTCCCAGTCAATTTATGCTTCATTGAATGTGAAAGACAGACGGTGATCGCGTGGCAAGTTCAGTTAAGAAAGTGAAAACATGTTCTCAAAGATTCTGGAGGTTGTGGCCAGCCTAGACCTCCTACCTCCCAACACAGTGGTACGCTGCGCCACCCACCACACACTGAACCATACGTATCTCCCTCCTTCATCATCCTCTCCCTCCCTCCCTCACTCACTCACTCCCAACACAGTGGTACGCTGCGCCACCCACCACACACTGAACCATACGTACCTCCCTCCTTCTTCATCCTCTCCCTCACTCACTCCCTCCCTCCCTCCCTTCCTGCTAGGTAAATACCCTCTGGGGCCGACTGGCTAACAACAAGTCACAAGTCGCGCCAGGAGGTGTTTCGTCCTGAGTCTCTCTCTCTACTCTCTCTCTCTCTCTCTCTCTCTCTCTCTCTCTCTCTCTCTCTCCCCTCACGGTGCTCGGCCCGCTGCCTCTTCTTCTTCTTCGTCCTGGGACGTCCGTGAGATATATTCTAGCATCGCTTTTTTTTTCTTTTTTTCTTATTAGAAAAAAAAAAGTTGGTGGAACAAATCCATGATGTCTTTGGGGTTGGTTGCGGGGTTTTGGGTGTTCGACCGCGCGGGACGCATCGCCATTTCCTACCCTTGAGGTGAAATGTCTGGGGGGGGAAAAAAAGAAGGAACACCTCAATCCAGGTAATTCCATCACAATCGCTGCTTCGATCTTTCGAAATCCGAGGTCACGTTTCGAGGGTGCAGGGGCAGGCAGGAGTGAGTGAGTGGGTGGTTGGTTGTGTGGATTTTTTTTTGAAAATCAACCGTAAGGTCCTTTTTGTGTGAGTGTGGGAGGGTAACTCCTATTTGCTGGTGTGGTGGTGACGTGATTATTACGTCACCAAGGTATGACGTAAAAGAAAATATGTAGATTTTATTACTAACTGAATGTACCATAGGTGGTTAGTGTGTTATATGGTAGTGCGCGTTCATATGCACTATTTACGTATATATATATATATATATATATATATATATATATATATATATATATATATATATATATATATATATATATATATATATACGTATTTACGTTAGCTAAGACGGCACGTGCAGCTGAAACCCCAATGTAGGCCCACTCATTAACGCTATATATATTTCATATATATAGATCGATAGATACCCTAGCCTGAGACAGGTACCTGTTATATCAACTAGCCCCTAGGGGTGGATGAACAGCTGGGTAGACTGTGGACCGACTGCCGTAACCAGGATTCGAACCTACGCGCTTGACCCCGGGCGTGGCGCCACGTTAATGCGCCACGGTCCCGGAACGCTAACCGCTACACCACACGAGTCCATGTATGTATATAAGCTTATTTTCCTCTTACGTAAGCTTAATCTGTAATTATACCCACGTCCCTAAAGGGAATGTTACCAAACCCACTCATATGTACCTCATGCCTTCGCATCCGTTCTCCCTCTCAGCACCAGCTGTAATGAGCGCCCACCCATCCTCATATCCCTCGATTTAGCTAAGGTGATCATGGCTTCTGCTCCCAAGCAGGAGACGTGAACTGAAGGTGTGTAACCTCATACCTCCTCAGCCATACAAGACTTGTAGAGAGATCCTGGAGGTATAGAGTGGTGTCTTTGGCATTCTCTTTTCTCTCTCTCTCTCTCTCTCTCTCTCTCTCTCTCTCTCTCTCTCTCTCTCTCTCTCTCTCTCTCTCTCTCTCTCTCTCTCTCTCTCTCCCTCAGTTTCATTAGCTTCGTGCCCTGTTTGCCACCCCCTGCCTGTGATTACGTTCCGGGTGCTTCAAATGAATACTTGGGGGCTCTCTCTCTCTCTCTCTCTCTCTCTCTCTCTCTCTCTCTCTCTCTCTCTCTCTCTCTCTCTCTCTCTCTCTCTCTCTCTCTCTCTCTCATCAGTAGTTTGCTGCCGAAGCGATTTAGTTACTGAGCCCTCGCCGCTCCCTCGGGAACGCTGCCACACAAGCCAAGTGTTTGCTCAAGGGAAGGAATGCATCTGTCGTTGGCATCAAGAATGACCAGCAGATTCTGTTTTGATACCTTCTGGTCACCGAGGTATTCAACGTCAAGGGGAACGTTTCTTGTTTTGATACCTTCTGTTCACCGAGGTATTCAACGTCAAGGGGAACGTTTCTTGTTTTGATACCTTCTGGTCATCGAGGTATTCAAGGTCGAGGAACGTTTCTTGTTTTGATACTTTCTGGTCACCGAGGTATTCAAGGTCAAGGGGAACGTTTCTTGTTTTGATACTTTCTGATCATCGAGGTATTCAAGGTCGAGGAACGTTTCTTGTTTTGATACCTTCTGGTCATTGAGGTATTCAACGTCAAGGGGAACGTTTCTTGTTTTGATACTTTCTGGTCAT
>NC_092286.1:11718235-11735735 GCF_036320965.1 Panulirus ornatus
GAGGGAGAAGCAATAATATGGTTCCAGACAGTGAAACGACTCGAGTAAAAGGTGAGCTGAAATATCCAGTAAGCAGCGAAGAGGATGGGGTAGAAAAATGCACCTCTATGGCTTAACACCTTTGCTCTGATAGAGATGAATATGAAGTAAATTCCACACTGTACATAGCCATCACTCCTTGTCGTCAGCAGCCGTCCAGGTGACCACCACCAACACGCTGACGCTCAGAGAAAGACCCTCGTAGCCAGACTCTTTAGTCGTGAGTTGACAGGTCACATTGATGGACAAGACGTTTGTCTCTCAGCCATGGTGGTGCCCTTTACCCTCAGAACCAACCGCTCCTGCGTCTTCAGCCGTATTGCCGAGTCTGTGTGTTGTCTTAATCGTCCTCAGAAGCAGTATGGTGTCTCGCAAACACAGCACTGCAACAGTTCCGAAAGCAGAGTGCAAAGTTCTGGAAGGAGAGTGGAAGAAGAGTGTAAGATTAAGAGATCCTTCGCCATTATAATGTCCCTTTGTTGTACCTGCTTGTAAGACATTACATTTATCTGCTATAGCCAGTAAGAGAGAAGCAAAGAAAAAGACAAACACAGAAAAATTGAGAAAGATGTAATGAAGGAATTGAAAAGAAATATACAGAGCACTGCAAAGAGATAACCCATGAATAACAAGAGAAAGTCGTTGGAAACAACGTATAGAGACATTGTATTTTGCTTATGAAATGTTAAATGTTTCTGCTAACTGGCAGAGAAAGAAGAGAAAATAGGTTTTGGCTCATGATGAATATATTAGAATTTATGAAGTATTCTAGCCAGCATGTACAGCGTATAATATATATATATATATATATATATATATATATATATATATATATATATATATATATTTATGTATATAAGAGTCTTCTTAAATGAGATTCAAAACATCGGGTAATCGGAGGGAGAGGTTCCGAAGACAGCGACATCTATATCGTTGTTGATCGGTGGTACGTTGTCCGCAAAATTACGTTACGGCATCATTGGCCAAGAACCAACCTCACTCATCTCACCAAAGAGGTTAGAACCCCACCTCTCGCACAGCTCGGCTCTGGCATGTGTGTGTATGTGTGTGTGTGTGTGTGTGTGTGGCTTCTCCCTCTTGGCGATGGGGTGTTCGCTCCTTAAAGGAAGACCTAACGCGAGACGCTAATCCAATCCTGGCCATTGATGATTAATCAGTGGGGTTCATCACCCCTCCTTTCTAAAGTGATTATTTCCGAGTGATTAAAAACGATGATAAATGGAAGAATACATGTAACGATAGGTGTTACAATATACTACCATCGCAGAAAACAAAAAAAAAAAACAATAAATACAATAAAAAAAAAACATGTTAGCGACAGCAATTAATTTCTAAATTCATAAAGCATTTCATGCCATGGTTTACGAAGAGGATTAATCACTAACGCTAAGCCTTCGTGTTACCACTCTGACATTTAAAGGATTATCGCAAAAGTAATAATCAGTTAAATGGTCGTGTCTCCGCAGTGAAAAAGAAAAAAGATATTTTTTTGTACCTTTATCACAAAGGGGATTTTGAGTACAAATGTTTATATCTGATCCTGGGTCGCAATTAGATTGCTACCATGGTCTCTGATACGTCGAGGGATTTGGAATAAAGACTCATCTCAGCTTTTGGAAGATAATTGAGGCCTCAGGGAATATAGGATAGGTTTCATTTTGACGCTTAAGATTCAAGTATTTTAAGTGATTTACAGACGCCTTGCGCCATCGAAAGAGTTGGACAGTAATCAGTTTACACTGGATGTAAGACGAGCAGGAGAAACGTGGTATATATATATATATATATATATATATATATATATATATATATATATATATATATATATATATATTTTTTTTTTGCTTTGTCGCTGTCTCCCGCGTTTGCGAGGTAGCGCAAGGAAACAGACGAAAGAAATGGCCCAACCCACCCCATACACATGTATATACATACACGTCCACACACGCAAATATACATACCTACACAGCTTTCCATGGTTTACCCCAGACGCTTCACATGCCCTGATTCAATCCACTGACAGCATGTCAACCCCGGTATACCACAGCGATCCAATTCACTCTATTCCTTGCCCTCCTTTCACCCTCCTGCGTGTTCAGGCCCCGATCACATAAAATCTTTTTCACTCCATCTTTCCACCTCCAATTTGGTCTCCTACTTCTCCTTGTTCCCTCCACCTCCGACACATATATCCTCTTGGTCAATCTTTCCTCACTCATTCTCTCCATGTGCCCAAACCATTTCAAAACACCCTCTTCTGCTCTCTCAACCACGCTCTTTTTATTTCCACACATCTCTCTTACCCTTACGTTACTTACTCGATCAAACGACCTCACACCACACATTGTCCTCAAACATCTCATTTCCAGCACATCCACCCTCCTGCGCACAACTCTATCCATAGCCCACGCCTCGCAACCATACAAAATTGATGGAACCACTATTCCTTCAAACATACCCATTTTTGCTTTCCGAGATAATGTTCTCGACTTCCACACATTCTTCAAGGCTCCCAGGATTTTCGCCCCCTCCCCCACCCTATGATCCACTTCCGCTTCCATGGTTCCATCCGCTGCCAGATCCACTCCCAGATATCTAAAACACTTTACTTCCTCCAGTTTTTCTCCATTCAAACTTACCTCCCAATTGACTTGACCCTCAACCCTACTGTACCTAATAACCTTGCTCTTATTCACATTTACTCTTAACTTTCTTCTTTCACACACTTTACCAAACTCAGTCACCAGCTTCTGCAGTTTCTCACATGAATCAGCCACCAGCGCTGTATCATCAGCGAACAACAACTGACTCACTTCCCAAGCTCTCTCATCCCCAACAGACTTCATACTTGCCCCTCTTTCCAAAACTCTTGCATTCACCTCCCTAACAACCCATCCATAAACAAATTAAACAACCATGGAGACATCACACACCCCTGCCGCAAACCTACATTCACTGAGAACCAATCACTTTCCTCTCTTCCTACACGTACACATGCCTTACATCCTCGATAAAAACTTTTCACTGCTTCTAACAACTTGCCTCCCACACCATATATTCTTAATACCTTCCACAGAGCATCTCTATCAACTCTATCATATGCCTTCTCCAGATCCATAAATGCTACATACAAATCCATTTGCTTTTCTAAGTATTTCTCACATACATTCTTCAAAGCAAACACCTGATCCACACATCCTCTACCACTTCTGAAACCACACTGTTCTTCCCCAATCTGATGCTCTGTACATGCCTTCACCCTCTCAATCAATACCCTCCCATATAATTTACCAGGAATACTCAACAAACTTATACCTCTGAAATTTGAGCACTTGCTCTTATCCCCTTTGCCTTTGTACAATGGCACTATGCACGGATTCCGCCAATCCTCAGGCACCTCACCATGAGTCATACATACATTAAATAACCTTACCAACCAGTCAATAATACAGTCACCCCCTTTTTTAATAAATTCCACTGCAATACCATCCAAACCTGCTGCCTTGCCGGCTTTCATCTTCCGCAAAGCTTTTACTACCTCTTCTCTGTTTACCAAATCATTTTCCCTAACCCTCTCACTTTGCACACCACCTCGACCAAAACACCGTATATATATAAATATATATCATATATATATATATATATATATATATATATATATATATATATATATATATATATATATATATATATATTGATATATATCTATATCTATCTATCTCTCTCTCTCTCTCTCTCTCTCTCTCTCTCTCTATATATATATATATATATATATATATATATATATATATATATATATATATATATATATATATATATATAGAATGGAGTGATAAAAGTTTTGAGTGCTCGGGGCCTGAACATGCTCAGCGGAGGGAGGGTGCAAGACGTGCACGGGATAGAGTGAATTGGAGTGATGTATACAGGGAGCAACGTGCCGCCTGTGGACTAAACCAGAGCATGTGAAGAGGCTGGTGGAGACCACAGATAGGTCTATGGGGTCTGGTCATCGCTAGGGGAGCTGTGGTTTCGGTGCATTAAACATGACAGCTAAAGAATAGACCTGAAAGAATGAGGTCGGTCATTCCTTCCTTCGTCTGTTCCTGGCGTTACCACCCCAACTCAGGAAAACAAGGATGAATCATAAGGGAGGAAAAAAAAGTAGTCCCTCTCCAGAGGACACTATCATAACCCTGTTGATGAACGTAGCGCAGAATGGAAGCATTAGGACCCCATTGGATAGTGGGTGAATAGTCTGAATTTAAAGATTCATCACCTTTTCAGAAATCACGTACATGAGAAAAGTTTTTAGAAGAGGAACCTGCTATAAATTTCTCCTCCCTGTAACTCCGCGTGACACCAAGAATTCCCCTGGTGAATGCACCATTGCAGACAGACCTTCGCCGTGGGAATTGGTACGATGCATAACCTCGCCTTTGTGTGTGTGTGTGGGGGGGGATGGGGGTGAATACCTCCGTGTGTGTGTGTGTGTGTCTCTCTCTCTCTGTGTCATGCCCACATATGTTTCAAGGAATTGTCCTGGAAAAATTTTTCCCACCTTCTTGAAAAACCAGTAATTCACCCACGAGTCAAGGGTTTCTGTAAGATTATTATGCTCAGCACGCATGGGGTTTTTACACACACACACACACACACACACACACACACACACACACACACACACACACTCCGGGACGAGAGGGGGCAACAACACAGTCAAAAATACTTTAGAGAAAGTTATATTGTATTTTTTCATATATATATATATATATATATATATATATATATATATATATATATATATATATATATATATATATATATATATGTGTATATATATATATATATATCATACAAATCTCTAACAGCCAGGATCAAACCCGGAACGCCTGTGCAACAGGCTGGAGCGCTACCGCTTGGCTATGTATATATATATATATATATATATATATATATATATATATATATATATATATATATATATATATATTTCCATTCCTTAGTCAATCGACGTGAAATTTATGCTCAGGTCTCTCTCTCTCTCTCTCTCTCTCTCTCTCTCTCTCTCTCTCTCTCTCTCTCTCTCTCTATCTCTCTCTCTCTCTCTCTCTCTCTCTCTCGTGGAGACGTATCTCTATGGAAGACAAACTTTTGTAACGTATTTATTTTGTCATGTGAACATTACATTTTTGTGGGAATCCGATCGTTCTGCTATCATTGAATTCGTTTTATGGGTGACTGGCATGTTGATCTTTTCGTCATTTAAGATTATGAACTTGTGATTAGGTAGACTCGTACACCATCATTTTTTAGTACTGATTGCTAGAAATAGTTTTCCCATCTCTTCATGATGGTCACACGACTTCCCAACTCCTATATACATTCTTCAGTAATGACTGTAAGACACATGTTATAAAATCTAATTCACTATACTGAACTTACTACTATATTCGAGTTGCTGAGTAAGCATAAGAATATAGGGCGTTCATAGATTATCGGTAAAATCGAGTTTTGTATCCACTGGATTTATGAAGATGATTCGTAGACGCCTTACGTACCGAACATGCAGGAGGGTGCAAAGCTTGAACGGAATAGAGGGAAATGTAGCGATGTTGTGCACAGGAGGCGACGTTCTGTCTATGAAGGGAAGTGTGGAATGGTAGATATCTTCCCTGACTCACAATACATGAAATTAAAGTAACACTAATGATATTACAAAATGATAATAGGGAGATTTTTTAGATGATTATTAATGTTCTTGGTGGGAAGGTGTGGGATACAAAGTGTGGATAAATGCTCTTGTATATCTTTGTTTTTACATTCGTGTATATGCTTAAACTCGAGTCTATATATATAGGTAGACTTTCATATGTGTGTATGCATATGCATGCATCTTGATAAAGTATGCACATGCCTTTATATATATGATTTCCAATGAATAACAGACTCGTTTCGCCTTCTCATAAACCCCCTCCGCGCGCAGTGTTCCACGAAAATTCACCTGGTTGCTTGTAATGATATTCCATCAAGCCTCTTTTCGTGTGGTGGAAGGCATAATAGAAATCACGTTACGTAAAATGCAACTTACGATCTTACGAGAACTTTTTACGTAAAATGCAACTTACAATGTTACGAGAACTTTTCAAATTTAGTTTAAGTTTGCCATCGAGGTTTCGCTTAGCTTTGTGCTTAAGTTTGTGTCGATATTTTTTTTTTCTTCTTTTTTCTTCGTGAAGTTTGCGCTTTGAATTAAGGTCCATGTTTGTGTTTAGCTTTATGCACCGAGTTGCTGGTTGAAGACGAGGGATGAAAGGGAAGGGAAACGATCAATACCTTGTGCATCAGACTACCTCTCCGACAGAGACGTCTTTACCATCATGGTTTCGGAAAGTAGCGAGCAACAGGTAACTCGAAAATCGCACAGTAGCTACCCATTTCCTTACGCGTCCATTTTCTGAGTTTACGCGGACAGCGCCTTCGGCCAACAGAAAACGTAGCCTCCATATTCGGCAGAACGAGCAATTAGGCTTTGTTGGCATTGTAACATATCTTTGGGAATCCGTCGAAAAGACTGCTCACTTGCCTCTTGGATATATATATATATATATATATATATATATATATATATATATATATATATATATATATAAGGCTACGTCGACTGATCGTGCATGGCTAAGTACTCCAGAGGGAATAATAACAGCAAGCAGAGGTGAATATTCTAGTTGGTGTAGTGTGTTTCTTCAATCGTTGAGGAGTGGGTAGCGCGACCATCCATGCAGCGAGAGCGTGTATGTATGGTCATACAAGTGTTTTGAGCACCTAGAGAATCTGTTCAAGTTACACCAAGTGATTATTATAGAATGACACCAAAGGCCTTTAATGACCATGGCAGTTGGTCAATCTTTTAAGTCGAAATAGCCTACGGATTTGGTTCTTTGTACTATTCCTTACTATTACACTGTAATACCACCTTGTACCATCAGCTACACTGAGGCGGATCCTCATGTGCTGAAGTCAGCAAATTATGTTTATCAAGTAGCTCTCTATTATGCCCGTAGCCTTGCTGAGAAGATTCTCCAACTCGGAGCTATATATAATATATATATATATATATATATATATATATATATATATATATATATATATATATGTATATATATATATATATATATATATATTTTCTTTTCTTTTTCATACTATTCGCCATATCCCGCAAAAGTGAGGTAGCGTTAAGAACAGAGGACTGGGCCTTTGAGGGAATACCCTCACCTGGCCCCCTTCTCTGTTCCTTCTTTTGGAAAATTGAAAAAAAAAACGAGAGGGGAGGATTTCCAGTCCCCGCTCCCTTCCCTTTTAGTCGCCTTCTACGACACGCAGGGAATACGTGGGAAGTATTCTTTCTCCCCTATCCCCCAGGGATAAATATATATATATATATATATATATATATATATATATATATATATATATATATATATATATATATATATATATATATATATGTATGTATATATACATATATATATATATGTCCGCTCTTTCTGTACACTTATTGCTCAGAACAGAAGGATATTTCTTTTCAATGCCATCTACAGGTGCCAATTTCGTAACGAAGTATTCGTCATCCACCCCAGTTTGGCTTCAAAACAGTGCAGTGTAGGGAATCAAAATATGTGACTATCATGAACATGAAAATAGTCAGAGCTGAAAGCTTTACCATCAAACGCACAACATAGCTGGTGCTAGTTTCTTTCCTTCACAGTTCGACATGTGTCTCAATCTACTGTTACCTTTGCACTGTAATATGCATTTAGATGTATAACTATACTCCCTCCTTTTCCTTTCCCCGTTAGTTTTACCATGGTGTGGTATGGACGTTGAATTATTCATACAGGATTTTTGTGTCTGTTAAATTACAGTTCGGTTCTTTGACTATATATATATATATGTGTGTGTGTGTGTGTGTGTGTGTGTGTGTGTGTGTGTGTGTGTGTGTGTGTGTGTTCAGATCCATATCTCTGACACATAAAATTACCTGGATCATTTATTTTTTTAAGGACACAAATACTGACGAGTACATCTAAAAGGAATCCTCGTTGATATCATAACCCAAAGGAATCCTCGTCAATTTAACATGACGCTGGAAACGGAAAACACAGACAGATCTAAAAGCCAATATTTGAGGTATACTGGACGACCCCTTTTGAGGCTACAGTACGTTTAAATATGGATAATAGCTTATTCATAGGAGGCCTCACTGGTATAGTTAGAGGGTTCACGGATGAATGTTTCAATGTTTCAGGATATTTGGAATTATGTTGTGTAGGCAGAATACAAAAGACTTTAAACAGCAACAAACCACTTGGCCTGATTTTAATAGACTAAATTCACACATGCGTAGAAAACGGATGCAATGTTTTTTTTTTTCCTTTTTTAGTTTAGGTGCTGACGTACGGTATAAACCAAACTCACATTTAATATGACACGTAACCCTAAATTTCCCATTTGATGTGCCAGTCATGTGATGTTAAAACTTTATTTCAATTGGGAGGGGAAACTTGAGTAGTGAGGGGTCCGATGGAGAAATGATAATGGATTTGCCTAGAGTTTAAACAGTTCCGTTGATAACAGAGAGGAGAGAGAGAGAGAGAGAGAGAGAGAGAGAGAGAGAGAGAGAGAGAGAGAGAGAGAGAGAGAGATCCCAAGAGTTCACGGATTATAGAAAGTTCATCTGACATGTTTGGTTCATAGGTAGGGAAGCTTCCAAGCTCAAAAACAAATCATGGTAATGTACAGAATATATACATATATATATATATATATATATATATATATATATATATATATATATATATATATATATATATATATACGTATATATATATATACGTATATATATATATATATATATATATATATATATATATATATATATATATATATATATGTATATATATATATATATATATATATATATATATATATATATATATTTTTAAACTATTCGCCATTTCCCGCGTTAGCGAGGTAGCGTTAAGAACAGAGGACTGGGCCTTTTTTGGAATATCCTCACCTGGCCCCCTCTGTTCCTTCTTTTGGAAAATATATATATATATATATATATATATATATATATATATATATCATTTATTTATTATACTTAACCGCCGTCTCCCGCGTTAGCGAGGTAGCGCAAGGAAACAGACAAGGAATGGCCCAACCCACCCACATACACATGTATATATATACACGTCCACACACGCACATATACATACAGATACATTTCAACGTATACATGCATATACATACACAGACATATACATATATACACATGAACATATCCATAATTGATGCCTTCATCCATTCCCGTGTGTGTGTGTCCTTTAGTTATGCATATACTCCTATATTTCGCTGTTCCTTTGAAACTGGATATCTTAATTTCAAAACCTCCTCGTTAAAGTAATGTGTAAGATTTTTCCTTTTTTTATTCCGGTCATCTGCGAAAACAAATGAAACAATTCTCAGGTATTCACATAGACAATGCCCAATTGGTCTCGTGTATATGAAAGGATTCCAATTCTCCTCCTTAGCTGAGAGGATGGGTTCACAATCCTCAGAGTTATGATAGAATTCTAATGTGGGTTGCTGCCCCTCTAGCGGAGAGAAGGTGAAGCTTAGCATAAATATGATTCACCTCATCGGAAAGCCTCTGAGGAAGATACTTATTTTGCCCACTTCATCGCACAGCCGCGAGGTAGCGACTTATTTTATTTGCTATTGTTGCATAGCTAATGTTTTGCCCTCGAGAATCCAAAGCCAGATATTCAGGTTTCATGGGGATATGAGTCGAGAACTTACAGTCATTAATCTGTTCATATTTTTTTCTTTTTTCTTTATGCTTCGCGTCGGATATCACAAGGGCATTGCATATTCCAGCCAGGTTTGTAGTTACTGAATATGAGAAAAGCATATTTATTATTTTCCCCTCCCTTCGTGACTTTCTTTTTTTCTTGAGGCAATATCCGGTGAAAGAATGATTGTTCAGGCGTTGTTCATAGAACTTCGGGAGTGAATCCTTTGAAGACAGTTGTAGGTTTGAATTATAGGAAAAAAGAATATCACATGCACACACACACACACACACACACACACACACACACACACACACACACACACACACACACATGGATAACACGTGGACGTAAAAGTGGACATTTAGGCAAAATTTATTCATAGAAAAGCCATGCCTAAGTCATCATCATTTGTACCTCAGCACTTACGGGTCGTTGTACCTATATCTATCTATCTATCTATCTATCTATCTATCTATCTACCTATCTATCTATATATATATATATATATATATATATATATATATATATATATATATATATATATATATATATATATATATCCCTAGGGATAGGGAAGAAAGAATACTTCCCACGTATTCCCTGTGTGTCGTAGAAGGCGACTAAAAGGGGAGGGAGCGGGGGGCTGGAAATCCTCCCCTCTCATTTTTAATTTTCGGAAAGAAGGAACAGAGAAGGGGGCCAAGTGAGGATATTCCCTCAAAGGCTCAGTCCTCTGTTCTTAACGCCGCCTTGCAATCGCGGGAAATGGCGAATAGTATCAATATATATATATATATATATATATATATATATATATATATATATATATATATATATATATATATATATATATATATATATATATGGTTACATCAGTTTATGAGTTGTAGTGACTGCAGACATGTCCATCATCATGTGCACTTATATTTTACATTTGTAATCTTATCTTTTTTTTTCCATAAAGAATCCTATCCTCTTTAAGGCTGCTTATGTTAGTTCTGCTGGTGGAAGAAGAAGATTCTGATTCTCTTCTAATTCTGATCAGAGGCGAGCCAGCAAGTGGTCGTCCCAGGCAGGTACCCTGGCGAACTTGGCAACAGATTTATTTAGACGCTGATCCTGACTTAACTTTAAGCTTGAATCAATAGAATTCACTACGATTGCGACAACGAGAACCGGAGTTATGTGATTTGCCGCCAAATTCTTTGCCACTGGAATCGCGTTTAAGACTAAAAATGTTTAATTTGTTTTTTCTTGTAAATGGAAAAAAAAATACACCGTCATAATTTCAGTGGAACTTCAATATTCCTCTCTTATATGCTTGTGGTAGTCACTGTACATTTATTTCTTTTTCTATCAATTTAGATTTAGCTGTAACAGTTAATTTATGATGTGGATTATTTACGAGCCACGGTGAGCAAAATCACTCTTCCGAATCTCAAAAAGTAAACAGATCATAAACGGACGTGTTGCTTGGCCTGTAGTCAGAAGAAACTCTTTTTTCTTTTGGCCTAAAATGAAACATAGAAGTAGCTTTAAAAAAAAAAAAGAAAGAAAAGGATAAAGAATAATTAAGAAAAATGACTAGTACCCATGACAAATCCATGTTTTGCCGTGTCAGTTCAAAGCAAATATATCGACATATATACAGTGGGGGTACTTCCAGGAGAGGAAGATGTCGCCCGCTAAATATATATATATATATATATATATATATATATATATATATATACATATATACCATAAGGTACCCACCCGCCAGAGGGTTGCTGGGAGATGCTAACACTGTTGCACCATTACGGTCGATCCATCTCCTCCACGTCGTCACAGCACACAATTTCTTGGGCCGGATATATATGGCAGTGGGAGGAGGAGGAGGAGGAGGAGGAGGAGGGCGTCGTACGCGCTTGTTCGTTGGAGGGGAGAGAGAGAGAGAGAGAGAGAGAGAGAGAAATGGGGCAGGTTTATTGGAGCGGGAGTTGCAGACGTGTACTTTGCGCTTCGAACTGCTTGTTTTACCTTGAAGGTAACTGGACCCCGTGTGTGTGTGTGTGTGTGTGTGTCTGTGTGTGTGTGTGTGTGTGTGTGTGTGTGTGTGTGTGTGCGTTTATATTACCGAGTGCATTTGCGTACCTGCACGCGAATATGGAGAGAAAAGTGTGTATGTGGGATTCACGCGCTATGAAGTTGGGATAGAAAGCCTCTTAATAAACACGATATGAAACAGTAAAGTGATAGATAGAAGGCTAATCAAATGATATATATATATATATATATATATATATATATATATACATATATATATATATATATATATATATATATATAGAGAGAGAGAGAGAGAGAGAGAGAGAGAGAGAGAGAGAGAGAGAGAGAATGCGACAGACACTGTCTTCATAAGTTTATCAGTAATGAATTATCATCATAAACCTTTACCACGTTGGCTGTTAGATCCATATAAAAAGAGAAACGTAAACTAGAATTATTTAGTTTACAACAGTGGATGTAAACCGCTTGACGTTTGTTCCTTGCTTGAGTCTACAGAAAAAAAAAGAGATGATGACCCTATCTAAAGCGTGGTTCTGTAGAGCCTCCAGTTACGAGCGAAGGTTGACTTGTTGACACTGACTTGAAACGTCATTTCCACTCGTTGTTAGGGTAAAGGAGATTAGGTCAGTCGGTGCTTCGTGGTATCATTGTTATTATTATTATTATTATTCGTTCCTATGATCAGCCCTCACCGTGAGGGAGGAAAACGAACTTAGATTGACGTGCAGGACAAATGGCGGACACAAAGAGGAGGAAACACGTAATTTCCTAAAGTAGGGAGGAAGGGGTTTTGGGGGGAACTTCTAGTAGGTATCCTTTGTCTCCACATCTCCACTACACAGGCCATATTATGACTCGCTGACTTTCTGAGGACATTCTGCTAAAATTCAGTCAGGAAAAAAAAAAAAGTTTATTCATGAGTTTTATTTTTTTTCTCGTTAAACAAAAGTGAAGGAAAAAGTTTAAGTAACGTTCTTTTCAAGATCGTTGTTTGTCTCGACTTGTATAGGCGTAACCATGGAATCTCTCTCTCTCTCTCTCTCTCTCTCTCTCTCTCTCTCTCTCTCTCTCTCTCTCTCTCTCTCTCTCTCTCTCTCTCGATATTTGAAGAGATAAATAATGGACAAAGTTGGAAAAAACAATGTTTCGTGTTAATCTGACTTTCCACAGTGAGCTACCAACCCAACTAATGGGTTCTTCTACGACACATTATTACCACAAGAAAACTTTAAATGTCCTAGAAAATTAATAAGCCTCCTTCTGTTGGAGGAAGACTTTTTTTTTCTATTCTCCTTGTTGTTTTTTTTTTCCCTCACCGACAATCGTCTTAATACTTGAGCGAGTGACAGGTTGAACATGTATATATTCACTAAAACATAGGACACTTTGACTTGACCCTAGTAGGGTTTAATCAAGCGCCACTGTTGTTAATTCTTTTCCTTTTTTTTTTAGTGAAGATGAGGGTGTAGTGAACACGTCTGTTGTCGTGGGTGTAGTGAAGATGTCCTGTAGTCGAGGGTGTAGTGAAGATGTCCTGTAGTCGAGGGTGTGGTGAAGACGGCCTATACTCCAGGGTGTAGTGAAGACGGCCTATACTCCAGGGTGTAGTGAAGACGGCCTGTACTCCAGGGTGTTGTGAAGATGTCCTGTAGTCGAGGGTGTAGTGAAGATGTCTTGTAGTCGAGGGTGTAGTGAAGACAGCCTGTAGTCGAAGGTGTAGTGAAGATGGCTTTATCATCATGCATTGGTCGAGTATATCGGTCCACTAACGCATGTTTCCATGACCACTCAAGGAGTGACAGAGTGACTGGGGATGTCGGTTTGGCTGAATTATTATACGGTAATCATTCAGGAACGATGGATCAGCCGAGAAAGCTTGTCACATAGTAAACCCTTGAGAGATTAGACAGATAGATAGATAGATGGAGAGAGAGAGAGAGAGAGAGAGAGAGAGAGAGAGAGAGAGAGAGAGAGAGAGAGAACTGTCTCGCTCCCACACAACGTCACAGTGAATGGGTTAGTTAGCTTCACTCAAGGGGTTCCTTCACAACACATCCATCCCCACGTCACTGGCGGTAACTCGAGCCTCAACCTTGTTCCTGATAGAATAAATCCCATGAATTAAGACTTGCTTGTTGCATAATACCGCATGAAAGGAGAATCAGCGCCTCTGTGTGTGAGGGTACGATCTTGGAACGTCCTTTGACCTGATCGTATCACGTCTCCTCCTTGCACAAACAGACCAGCGGCACAGTTGGATTTAACCTCGATATCATCATTACTCTCAGCTGTCCAGAGTGTCCATCTTAACACTTGTGTGTATCCTTTGGCGGGATTTTAGAAAGAGTGAGAGAAATAATATATATATATATATACTGATGTGGGTAACAGCCATGAACAGATTCATGTATAATTTTTTTTTTCTTTTTGGTCTTTTCGGCCTTTACCCCTGCGTCGTCCAGGACCTTCCCACCCAACACAATTAAAAGAGAGCCTCACCTTACCCTTCTCCCGCGTGGAGGGCAGCTACGAAACAACAGGAGCCAAAATCAACGAGTCTTTAGCTTTAGTAACGGTAATTTAACCGCTTGAAAATGATTTTTCTCAAAATTTACCTTCGCTCTCTCTCTCTCTCTCTCTCTCTCTCTCTCTCTCTCTCTCTCTCTCTCTCTCTCTCTCTCTCTCTCTCTCTCTCTCTCCAATGATTATCTTCATTCTTTCTTCACTCACAGCTATACCACAGATGACACTGCCTTAAAAAGCACACCAGGAAGTCACCTCCATAATATTTCCAACCTCCGTCCATTCCCCCCACCCCTTTACCTCTCTGCCAACGTGGGCTCCCAATTGCTTAACAGCTGTTACCCCCAAGGCACAAGGGCCACTAGTCCAAAAGGCTCTTCGAGGCAGCACTAGGACCTCATCCGTGAATGGTGGGCGTAGTAAGACTTAACGTAATCATATGACGGAGATTATGTGAGGCAATATTAACGGTCTCAGAAGGATGTCCCACACCGTCTTGCCGGTCATATTGGCTTATGAGATACGAGTACAAAGCAAGGCACTCCAAGACGCAGTGGGGAACAGTACAGGCGGTTGTAGTCCCTGAGCACACACACACACACACACAAACACACACACAAACACACCTTCAGGGTTCATACAACAAGCACATACCCATATCATATCACTTCAGTTTGACTTAGCTTCACGAACACCCTGAAATTGAAAGTTCAAGATTCTGTCTTTCTCCACACACACACACACACACACACACACACACACACACACACACACACACACACACACACACCTCTGTAGACTGGCACAATATGACTCGTCGCTACCATAGAGCTGGCTCTCTATTGCGCCACACACACATCACATAAACACATTTTGTAGGAGGCTTTAGTGGACATAGATCACACGTGATATCTCCAAACGTGGAGGGTTAATAGTCGCTTATCTCTTGTATACTACAGACATTTAGTGACCTCTCTCGGGAATGAGGACTTTAATAGTAGTTTAATACACAAACTAATGGAATGTTGAATGTATTATCATCACATATGGGAAACCCAGCTTTTAACATCGCCACGTTTTATAGTACATATTGTTTAACATGGGGTGCTTCGTCGAATGCTTTTTGGAAGTCCGGAAATATATATATATATTTATATATTGTCTTAGTCGTGGGTATTGAATGATTTATATTAATATTCAAGGTTTGTAAGGCATGATCTCTGCCTCCTAAGACCATGATCAGACTGTGTCGTCCCAGGTGGGTTACGAACGAGTTTATCTCCAATGTAATCGACTCTAGAAGTTTACATATAGTTGATGTGAGGGTAATAAATAGGATGGTGATTGTCAGGCATCTCACGGCTTCTCTTTTTGAATACGCAAGTCTCCTGTCCTACAGGATTAGCTATACAGTCCTGGATAGAGTTACTGAAAATGTAAGTTTACTGTTTGGCACTTTCGTGTGTTGACGTTTTCAGTTACTGGTGAAGAGAGAGATGCGATCAGGGCCTGGAATTTTCTTTTCTTAGTCTTGAACTTATCTGTGTTGGTACTTCTCTAACTGTGACGGTAAAATCTGATATCGTGTGAGTGCTGTTTATCACTATCTCAAAATTGTTCAGTGTTGTTGCTAATCTTTTATCATCCATAGTTGGTCCTCAGTCTTTGTGTACTAAGGTCCCCTATCCCACACCCCGCAAATATTTCTTATTATCACTATATCTAGAAAATGTTTTAGGATCTCTTTAACTACTTTATGCAACACTCACTTCATACTCTCTGATGGCTTGCTTGATAAGTCTTTTCGCATCTCTCCTGTGTTATAGTGCGCTCCAGAATTTGGGTCATTGTCTACTGTCTTAAGGTTGTAAGAGTTTTTTTCTACGATGTATAATCCTTGGAATAACTGAGTAGTACCTGCTGTTGGTTTTATTATTTCTGTTGTGCATAGGAACGAATGCGTCTTGTTGGTGCAGAAAATGATGCTTAGAACTGGCTCATAATTCTACCGGGCATGAGCCAGCAAAACGGTATTCGATACTTGAGTGTGACGGAACGTCCTCTTAGCACAGCATCAAACAACTCTTAGGATGATACACGGGTCATGACCCTTTGACCTGACCATTGAAAGGTTAAACTCCAGGTCAGCTTATCCAGAAATGTTGCACCGTCAGGCCCAAGGGGTTTAAAAAACAAAAATCGGCTAACAACAGTGAATTCCAAATCTAGTCAGTCAGTATCATTGAATATTTGATAACTCAGGCTACTGGACTGGAGGTTAATGCTGTCCTGAAGTCTAGTATGTTCCCCTGTCGCTTTGGATTTTGCCGCCAGCTTGTCAGGGGGTCTGGTGTATACTGCGTTCGACAAGGGTTCTGATGCGCCAGGACAGATGAACGTCAGCTCCCGTTTGGTGGCTTGGAAGGGAACGGTTGCGGGGAATTTATCATACTGTAGAATGACAGGTATGAAAGAGGATCAGGGGCTAGTATGAAATATGTGTATATATATATATATATATATATATATATATATATATATATATATATATGTATGTATATACCACCCTCATACAGGCACATATGTATGTGTGTGTGTGTCTGTGTGTGTGTGTGTGTGTGTGTGTGTGAGTGTGTGTGTGTGTGTGTGTGTGTGTGTGTGTGTGTGTGTGTGTGTGTGTGTGTGTGTGTGTGTGTGTCCACAATTACCTATTTGTACTGTACTGAAATGAAGTCTTACACTCGTGGGGCCCCCCCATCTCTTGCACACTCTCTGCTATCGTACAACCTCTTGACTTTATGAATGCTGTCTGCATTAACCATATCATTAGTCAGTCTGTTCCGTTTATCCACTATTCTTATACTATGACTGTATTTCTTTACATCCTTATTTCCGTGTTTTTCTTTTTTTTTCTAATGTCTTCCATGTTATATCCTCTTGTTGCCCAATTCCTACATCTCTCCAAATTGTACTCTCCACTGTCTCCACTGTCGATCTCTCTTTTAAGATCT
>NC_092286.1:11740735-11765735 GCF_036320965.1 Panulirus ornatus
GGAAGCGGAAGTGGATCATAGGGTGGGGGAGGGGGCGAAAATTCTGGGGGCCTTGAAGAATGTGTGGAAGTCGAGAACATTATCTCGGAAAGCAAAAATGGGTATGTTTGAAGGAATAGTGGTTCCAACAATGTTGTATGGTTGCGAGGCGTGGGCTATGGATAGAGTTGTGCGCAGGAGGATGGATGTGCTGGAAATGAGATGTTTGAGGACAATGTGTGGTGTGAGGTGGTTTGATCGAGTGAGTAACGTAAGGGTAAGAGAGATATGTGGAAATAAAAAGAGCGTGGTTGAGAGAGCAGAAGAGGGTGTTTTGAAGTGGTTTGGGCACATGGAGAGAATGAGTGAGGAAAGATTGACCAAGAGGATATATGTGTCGGAGGTGGAGGGAGCAAGGAGAAGAGGGAGATCAAATTGGAGGTGGAAAGATGGAGTGAAAAAGATTTTGTGTGATCGGGGCCTGAACATGCAGGAGGGTGAAAGGAGGGCAAGGAATAGAGTGAATTGGAGCGATGTGGTATACCGGGGTTGACGTGCTGTCAGTGGATTGAATCAAGGCATGTGAAGCGTCTGGGGTAAACCATGGAAAGCTGTGTAGGTATGTATATTTGCGTGTGTGGACGTATGTATATACATGTGTATGGGGGGGGGGGGGGTTGGGCCATTTCTTTCGTCTGTTTCCTTGCGCTACCTCGCAAACGCGGGAGACAGCGACAAAGTATAAAAAAAAAAAAATATATATATATATATATATATATATATATATATATATATATATATATATATATATATATATATATATATGTATATATATAATGACTAACTGTATGCTGTATGAGCAACTTGCCATTTGTCAATATAATGCATCTCGACTCCTTTAAATTTCGCCCCCTCACCACTAGCGGTAAACGAACTGTAATAGCTGACTAATATTGAATCACCAATCGTCGAGTCAGTTCCTTGCAGTAAAAATGGTATTTCAGACAAGCCTTATAGTTTGGACAGAATTGTAAAGTTAAGTAAGTTGCAATGTGGCTTGAAATCAAAATGAGTAACTTCACCTTAATTTACATGCTACAGATCCGTCCATCTTAATTGGTTCCCCTTTCATGCTAATAGCTCATGAGCCCCTTTGGTCTTCACGACAGGAAGTGCGAGGTGCGTGTGTTTCTCAATAAATGGAATGAGAATAATTTGGTTATCAACACATAGGGTGATTCATCCGCCACTAGTCTAGGGAATGTCAGCCTTCATAGTTCTTTGGATAGGGATATAAACCATAGAATGATCAATTATCTCCAGCCAACAACCAATTACTAGAAGTAAACAGCCACATTCTGGGGCTTAGTAACGTGGAGGAAAACAAACTACTGCCTATTGGATAAGGGGAGGAAAATGAACCTAGTGTCTCAAGGAGGATCGAACCACCGATCATTGAACCCCAAGGTGCTCGGATCCATTTTCTGAGAACCAGCAGCCATCGAGTATCTCAACCATAGAAAACGATTCATCATTAACACGAGGATGAAGACACCCCCAGAGAATAGGCGTATGGCGGTCGCTACCTATAGCATAAGCTACACAGAGGAGAGAGACCTGACTTGAATCAGCTTGATATACACCGACAGACAGACAGACAGACAGACAGACAGGCCACCCGTCTTCGTCAATGCACTCGAAGCCACTTTATCCAGATGATCTCTCTCGTCTTACCGCGTCGAAAATTAACGACCGCACCAGTGAATGACAATCAAACGAACTGGTTTTACAGCATTCATGACTAGCACATTAACGGTTAACGATACTGTAGTTGAGATAGCTCAGTGTTCTTAATGGCAGTCATTTAGCGAAGGGGAAGAAGACCTTAAATCCAAATATCACTGCATGAGTTCGAGTTTAAAGAAATTGGACTCTTCGCCTGGCGGAACCCGTGAGGGAAGTGAATAGAAAATTGGGTTGCGGTCGGTCTTTCATCTCCTTAACCCCCCCCCCTTCCCCTGATCTTGCTGAAAGTCCCTGAACTGGGCGGCGGGGCGGTGGAAACCTTTACCTTAAGAACATCAAGAATCCTCTAAAACATTCGTCGTTGTCTGAGACTCATTAGTCTTCTTTAAGAATGCGTGTAGCACGTGAGTGTAACATGCATATTTTAAGGATACGCGCTCAGTAAGCAGTGTGTCACAAAAGAATATAAATATAAAATGTCAGTTGATACTCTCTGTTAGCATTGTGTCAGTCGGACTTTTGTCATTCTTTGAGTCTGTCTTTCGGGCCTGTTTCTTTTTAGGATCCATGTCTGTTTAGCTTTTGTGTTGGACTTTGTGTTTCTTGAATCTTTGTGCTGCATCTGTGTTCGCTAAGATCGTGTGTTGGACCCAGTGTCTGTTGAGGCTTTGAATTTTACAAGTGTTTTTTAAGCCTTTGTGTTGTGCGTTTGTCTCGAGTGTTTGTGTTGCACGTGTGAATGTTATTGTGTCTACAATAGTTGATGTCATTATTTCTGCAAGCCCACGACTGGTCACTCAATCGAGTTTAGAGTTGTTATGTTATTAATGTCTGTCGACCAAATAGATAATATTGTTTTGCTTACTTATAGTATGACTGTTGATCATTTGATGTTCGACACAGTTGGTTAGTGTTAATGATATTCGTGCTGTCGATCATCGGATGTCGACACCGTAGTTGGACTGTCAAGTAACTAGTGTCGACACGGTGGTTGGTGTTAGTGACACTTGTGGCTGTCGAGTATACGGTGTTAACATCGAAGCTGTCGAGATGGTCGATCTATGTAGATCTTACTGGCAAAGGGAGTGCAAGGTTACACTCTATAGCTTCAGTATCAATACACCTCACATTTTACCATCATGCTCTCGTCTTCAGCAGCGAACTGGTGGAACGCAAGGCGAGAGACGTACTTGCTCTTATCTAGAGATACGCTTCACCCAACAACTCTCAAGCAACAACACCGAAAACGCTCATATAAACACATACACGAGGATAAACTTCCACACGAGCAGAAGCACGTAAACATATATATATATATATATATATATATATATATATATATATATATATATATATATATATATATATATATATATATATATATATATATAAACAGCCACGATTGTACCATTCCCACTGCTCGCCATCGTCCGCCAAGAAATCGTGTGTTGGTAAGTAGTGGATGTTCTCGCAAACCACTTTCGCTTTTACACTCACTTAAAATGTACTTTTTATGGACCTTCCCCTCACTGCCTTGCGTTTAACGCCTCGTTTGGGGAGTAATTGTGCCGAAAGACGTTTTATATAGCGTCCAGCGAACACACCAGCGGTCACCGTTACGAGGTGATGGCAGCCTTGTTATATGAGCGTGGTACGTGATTCTTCTTGCGCTTCGGGTCTCCTCCTTATTATTCGACTAAAACGTTTCATGCGCGGACCGTCTTGCCTTAAAACGTTTTTCTAGGTAGAGGAAGCTTTTAATTGCTGAAACACATACACCCACACACACACACCCACACACGAGATAACCCTCTACATTCCCTCAAACTCTTGCACAATCTTGAGCCACGGCAGCCACCCTGAGGGCACAAGATAAGAACGTAGTCAGGGTGGTAAGTCACTTTGGGAGCTCCTGTGAGGCAGCGTGAGGGACGATGATCCGGAACCTCTTACTTGGGTGAGGGGGACGCGGCAGCAAGGTGGAGGGAGGGAGGGAGGGAGGGCGAAGGAGAAAAGTGAAATAACGTTGTCGGGTGGCACAGAGAGGGAGTATTGATGGAGGCAAGCGAAGGAGGAGAAGAGGGTGTTGGTAAAGCGGAGGATGCGAGAGTTGGGAGAATGAGGATGTGAGAAGATTAGGACCGAAGACGTGAAGAAGGTGATGGTGGTGGAGCTGAAGAACAAGAAGAAGAAAGAGATGATGATGATGATGATGCAGTTGAAGAAGAAGAAGAAGAAGAAGAAGAAGAAGAAGAAGAAGAAGAAGAAAAATGTAGGATGATGAGTGCGTGTTTTGAGAGGTCACTGGAGTTGAGGAAGTAGTAGTAGACGTGGGGTGAGTTTAGGAGGATGGGTTAAATCTGAAGAGTTTGTGAAAAAGGGAGGGTTGTTGGAGGGAGGCTGGAGGCAAGGTGTGTGTGTAAGACAGGGAGGAGGGTTTTGGAGGGAGGTTGTAGGCAAGGTGTGTGTGAGACGGAGGGAGGGCTTAAAGGGAGTGTGTAGGCAAGGTGTGTATAAGACAGGAAGAAGGGATTGGAGTGAGTTTGTTGGCAAGGTGTGTGTAAGATGTTGGAGGGGGGGGGGGTGTTGGAGGGAGGTTGTGATTAGCAAGAATGTAAGACATGAAGGATTTTGGAGGCGTATGTAGTCAAGGAGGGTGTAAGATGACTAGGAAGTTGTTTTGCAGGTGTGTGAGGAAGAAAGAGTATGGGAAACGGTTGACATAGAGAGGATGTGGAAAATTGACCAGGATCAACGAAAATGAAGGACTGTCATGTGAGGTAGTAACGAGGCGTCGTTAAACAACGAACCACTCTTTTAAACCATGTCTCGAAAATCAATAGAAGATCTTAAAGGAAAAATTAGTGTTAAAAGATCCTTTGTCGCACCATCTATTTGTTTTTTAAACTATTACTTGAGCAAGACACCCTGTGTAAGAGGAATGATTTCAAAGGGAATGAAGACAAACAAACCCATGTACAAACAAAAAAAAAGAAATTAAATAATATTCGCTTGATTTCATCAGACTGTTAGAAATATTACAAAAGTGCGTATTAAAAGAAAAATACAAAACATCTATTTTTAAGCTACTGAACACGGAATCTGACAGCGTCATGGAAATAAGCCGCGAAAAATTGAAACAACTTTTTCATTTTTCCAGGCTCAGAATTTTTCATATTATAGTCGGGATATGGAAATAAACAAACTAGTAAGAGGATTCAGGGTGCTTTTAGTTGAAGGGGTCACTTCCTTCTTTGTATATATATATATATATATATATATATATATATATATATATATATATATATGTATATATATATATATATATATATATATATATATATATATATATATATATATATATATATATATATATGTATGAGATGTTTGAGGACAATGTGTGGTGTGAGGTGGTTTGATCGAGTGAGTAACGTAAGGTTAAGAGAGATGTGTGGAAATAAAAAGAGCGTGGTTGAGAGAGCAGAAGAGGGTGTTTTGAAGTGGTTTGGGCACATGGAGAGAATGAGTGAGGAAAGATTGACCAAGAGGATATATGTGTCGGAGGTGGAGGGAACGAGGAGAAGAGGGAGACCAAATTGGAGGTGGAAAGATGGAGTGAAAAAGATTTTGTGTGATCGGGGCCTGAACATGCAGGAGGGTGAAAGGAGGGCAAGGAATAGAGTGAATTGGAGCGATGTGGTATACCGGGGTTGACGTGCTGTCAGTGGATTGAATTAAGGCATGTGAAGCGTCTGGGGTAAACCATGGAAAGCTGTGTAGGTATGTATATTTGCGTGTGTGGACGTATGTATATACATGTGTATGGGGGGGGTTGGGCCATTTTTTTCGTCTGTTTCCTTGCGCTACCTCGCAAACGCGGGAGACAGCGACAAAGTATAATAAAAAAAATATGATAAATAATATATATATATATATATATATATATATATATATATATATATATATATATATATATATATATATATATATATGGGCATGAGTGAATGAGGCCTCTTCTCTGTTCCTAGCGCTACCTCGCTAGCGCGGGAATCAGTGAACAAGTACGAGAGAAAAAACGAAGAGACAGACAGACAGACAGACACACACACACACACACACACACACACACACACACACACACACACACACACGTGTTTGTGTGTGTGTGTGTGGGTGTGTGTGTGTGTGTGTGTGTGTGTGTGTGTGTAGATTGCAAAACATTTCTCCATTTACTTAAATGCGATCGTGATATTTACCACCTATAACCTGGCTGCAGGTTAGGTTCTATGTCGATTTCCAGGTCCGTCTCTCTCACAGAGGTCCTTGCAGTGCTTATTTTTGCCAGATGATATTCATAGCAAACCCTTCTCCTACTGTGTCCCTATTCTCAGTACTGTGCAAGTACTCAGGCTTAGTGCCATCAACCAGGTATGAGACCAATTTGGACTTTTGTCGAGGTCCCATTGTAAGTTGAGGCATTTCTTTACTTTCCTCATGACCGTACCATGAATTGCAAACACATTCAAGCACGAGTCCTCTAGCGTGCTTCTGGCGAGTCTTGTACAAAGATGAAGAAGAACAACGGTTCCAGGAAGGACAAACCATTGTTGACTTCGCCACTGCTTTATGTGTGTGTGTGTGTGTGTGTGTGTGTGTGTGTGTATGTGTGTGTGTGTGTGTGTGTGTGGCAGGAGTAACTTTATCTCCTTTTATACGTTTCGCTTCCATAAATCGTTCACTGATAAGAGTGAAAGGGTTTATATGAAAAAAAAAAGCAAGAGAATTCAAAAAGCTTAGAAAAAATAATCTGGTAGATAGATAGATCGATAAAGACACTATACTGCTAATAGGTTAGTACAGCATGTCACAAGGATAGGCTTTTCAGCCCATTTAACCTATCTTAGTGTAGGCAGGAAGCATAGAGAGAGAGAGAGAGAGAGAGAGAGAGAGAGAGAGAGAGAGAGAGAGAGAGAGAGAGAGAACCTGTTCTGATACCAGAAGTTATAGTTTCTTGTCTTTTCTCTATTTTTTTTGTTTTTGTGGTGTAAGACTGAGCTGTTAAAAGCGTCACCTTGAAATATATATGAAGTCTGTGGCGGCAGAGGGAGGGAGGAGGAGGAGGAAGAGGAGGAGTCTAGGCCGACGAATTAACCTCGACTCCCACCCCTGAACATGGACCAGAACGCCTCAATGTTTCAACTTCACGCGAGCTTTTTCCCTTTACAGAACCTAACCCACTGTGTGCCCTTCCACCATCATCAGTTCATCTCACACTATGCCGGTGATTCGCAGGAAACTAAAGCCGGTGTTTGTGTGTAAAAGTCTACTAAAGTCTACCAAAGTCTACCAAAGTCTACCAGTCTACCAGATTATATAGAAATGGCGGGGAGAACGGGGGATGGGTTGGGGGGTGTTGGTGGGGGTTTATTAAACATCAAAGCAAGTTCTCCTTTTGGTGGAGAGGCGTCTCCATCTCGAGAACCCACGCATGAGACGAAGGAAGTGAAATAATGGGTAAGGGAGGAAGGCCTTCCATGACATACCTATAATTCTTACCTTATGTGATACACACCCTCGAGGCGATAGATAGTTCGTGTTTTGTGTGAGTGTGTCTGTATGTGGGTGTTTATATCTCACATATCGTGCCTAAGGAGTCCCCTCTCTCTCTTGTGTGGTGCTCCTGCAGCGCTCGGAAAGTCGACCACGTCCAGCGACCATAGATCGTGAAGTGTAGCGATTTGGTGTATGTCTATGCGCAAGACAGTGAACAGATCACTAAGCCTTAGAAAAAGAATAAGATCTTCATTTGGCTCTATCCCCTGTTCCTTTATTTGGAAGGTAATACAAAGAGGGAGGATTTCCTCCTACCAACACCCTCCCCTTTCAAATCGCCTTCCACAACACGCAGGAGATACGTAAACAGTATCTATTTTTTTTCTCTTCAATCCACACTGAATATATTCCCTTATCTCCTGTCTCCCCTCCAGCTAATCCCATAAATCCTTCCTTAAAATTTCCTTTCATGAAGTCCGCAGAACACATCCTTCTCTGGACACCATAAGGATTGAAGGATCAAACAAAATCCCATCTCTTGTTTGGAAAGAATTTGTTACTGAGTCTGCGCCTATGCTTGCTCGTCTGTTTCGCATTATTCCAAAACCGAAAACTTTTCCTTCATTTTGGAAACATAGGACTGATCCAGCCTGTCCTAAATCAAGATGACGATAGTAGCCACCACTCTTACCGTCTTATTGTGTTGGCTCAGTGTGACCCAAGTCTTTGAATCTCTCTTTAGCTTCCATTTCCATAATCATCCTCAATTTCGGTCTTCATCTCGGCTTTCGTAGGGCGAGAACCTTCAGTAATATCCTCTCTTATGTTATTAATGTCTGGTCATCCCGCGTTGCAGCCTTTGATACCTGGAAAGCCTTTGACGGGGTGTGGCATAAAGGGATCTTGATCTCTAAGCTCCCCTCTTTTGACTCTCCTCCCTCACTCTGTTCCTTCATGTCTAGCTTCCTCTCCGGCTGGTCCATCTCCGTAATTACTGATGGATCAACCTCCTCCTTCTTCTTTCTCCCCCCCCCCCCCCATCTTTTCATGTCCCCTCTGGGCTCAGTCATGTCTCCCTCCTACGCTCTTCCTTCAACAGTTGGCCTGATGCCCTCCCACGCTGACTGCTCAATATTGCATGCCTCCACTTCTCTCGCAACTGCTGTATATTGTAGAGCCCCCCTTGATCTCGAACTTGTCACATCATAACTCTTCCTATATACTCTGGGAGATCTCTGTGGAAATGACACATAAACTATATAGTAGGTTTAACGCCCCAGTAAAACACGGGGTTTTCCGTGTGCTTCTGAAATCTTTCGTAACGTGTGTAATCCGCCTTGGAAATCTCATATTACCCTGGGAACCAAATGTGCTCTTCACTGACTGGGAGTCTTTTAGAGGGGAAAACTTTATATTTCGTTCATACGAAGGATTGATTCCTCCCATTGTGGAACAATACTCTTGCATCTGTGCTGGTTTTAGCTGGATTTACTAACAATACAAACTCGAGTCTAAATCAGCCCAGCTTATTCACCTTCGTAATCTGAGCTCAAGACTTGACCTCCATGTTCTGTTCCGCATTGTTGGCTCTCTTTTCCTCTTTTATAGATATTATTTCTTTTATAGATATTATTTCGTCTCTATGTATATCAACTGACTGTTATATTTCTCTTTTGTGTCTCCCCTGATGATATGATTATTACACGAAAGTGCACTTGGGAACTTATCGTGTTTCATTTTCCCCGTGGACTCATAGGAATATATATATATATATATATATATATATATATATATATATATATATATATATATATATATATATATGTATATGTATATATATATGTATATGTATATATATATGTATATATATATATATATATATATATATATATATATATATATATATATATATATATATATATATATATATATATATATATATTCCTATGAGTCCAAAGGGAAAATGAAACACGATAAGTTCCCAAGTGCACTTTAGTGTAATAATCACATCATTAGGGGAGACGCAAGAGATGAATATAACAGTCAGTTGATAAACAACGAAGAGACGTAGCTAGGACGCCAATTGGTAAACAAGTAACTACCTGGGTAGTCATTCCCAAAGTTATGTGCGCTCATTACATTTTTTTTTTCGTTGCTCTTCTTTTCCACAACGTCTCGTCTTACCTTCGGACAGACGCTAATGACATCCTCACTCGAAAAAAAGGTTGAGCGAACAAAGCTCGTTTTCTGTTGATAAATCTCACCCATAAAACATGTCGCAGCCAGAGATTGACTGATTGGCAAGCGCTTCTTCACACAGTATCCTATCTAGTGCTCATCCAGCCACACTTCCCCGGTTATAATGGGCGGATTTCCGGAAGCCGTCAGTCAACGGTTAAGTTCAGGAGGCACGGAATCGAAGGAAATATCGGAGTTGTTTGTTCTGTTGTGGAACGTCTCTTCCTTCATCAGACGTTTGTTTATATGATAAGGTAAGATAAGATAAGATAAGGTGTCCATATTGTCCAGTTGCATACATGATACCAAATGAAATTCTTTTTTTATGGCTAGAAGGTAGGAAGTCATAGAGAAGAGTATCTGAAGTGCAACGCGTGTAGTTCTTTTAATAACACTTAAGGAAAGTTTTGTACGTTTATGTGAATAGATAGATAGATTGATGGGTAGATAGATAGTTAGATAGGTAGATAGATGGATAGATAGATTGAGAGATATAGTGTTACCGTACTCCACCTTCATGAGGTTACATCGCACGTGAGAAATTACCTTTTGTGAGGCTGTGTGTATCATCAGTTGAGAGTTCAGTCTCGTCAGAGAACGTCTCGCCGCGAAGGAGACTCTCCTGTCCCTGCTACTGCGTGTAGTGCAGCCTTGGAGCTGCAGGAGCCTCTGGATTTTTGAAAGGGGTCCTAGGCATATATATATATATATATATTATATATATATATATATATATATATATATATATATATATATATATATATATATATATATATATTCCGATGAGTCCACGGGGAAAATGAAACACGATAAGTTCTCAAGTGCACTTTCGTGTAATAATCACATTATCAGGGGAGACATATGAGAAAAATATAAGTCAGCTGATATACATCGAAGAGACGAAGCTAGGACGCTATATATATATATATATATATATATGTATATATATATATATATATATATATATATATATATATATATATATATATATATATATATATGTATAATCTTTATACTCGTTCACAGTTTTCCGCGTTAGCGAAGTTGCGCCAGAAAGAGAGGAAAGGAAAAAAGGCCTCCATTCGTTGACATCCACTCCATATACTTAAATATAAAGAAAGAAGAGTCTAGAAGAACCCCCCCCCCCTTACACAGCCCTCTGGAGAGTTAACTTTCCTGCATTGGGAATGAGCTGAGGATCCCGAGTTGCCCACTCCCATCCCCGGCTACATATACCGACACACACAAAAGAGTCGAAGTCGGTCATGACCCATCCACAAATACACCGCATCCTGACGTACATGTTAGCCATATGCTGTTGGTCTACCAACCTCCTTCCCCAAGAGTCTAGGATGCTTCTGTGTGATGGACAGACTCCACTAAGACTTTGTCTATATAATCAGGGTATATACGCTTTCCTCCCTACCTGCCTGCTCGAGGTTACGCCGCGAGTTGAAAAGTCTCCTTTGGCTAGGCTGTATCACTGGGCGTAC
Organism: Panulirus ornatus; assembly: GCF_036320965.1. NCBI lineage: Eukaryota > Metazoa > Arthropoda > Malacostraca > Decapoda > Palinuridae > Panulirus > Panulirus ornatus. Next base: position 11,751,745 of record NC_092286.1, read on the forward strand.
ATTCTCGACGAAGAGAACTTAACATTCCACAGGAGTCGTCTACATTGCCCTGCTGCTGGAAGGTGGGGCAGCCATAAGGTGCAGGAACAAGGAAGGACACATGTAACACCAGAACTCACTCATAGAAATTGGTCGTAGGGTAATTATAGATAAATAGATATACAAATAAGGTTTTGTAATGAAGTCTGTAGTATCGGGGCAGCAAGCAAGTGTTTCACAGCGCTCACTCACACTGGAGTGTCGTACGTTGACGATCAATCAGTCTGGCGCATGATCCTGCCTGCGCTGTGGTTGTTGACACGGTGATGACGCTTGAGCACAGCCAGATTATGAAAGACACTCGTCCCGCTTCTGCGAGAATAGTTCCGCTGTCAGCTGGACGAATACATATGTACGGCTGCCATCATCGCATGGGTGACCGAACGAACGAACGAGAAGATGAAGAAGAAGAAGAAGAAGAAGAAGAAGAAGAAGAAGAAGAAGAAGAAGAAGAAGAAGGATCAGAAGACGAGCATGATGCAGAGGGAAGGAAGATGTTGGCTGAGAGTGTGGCTTCTTTTCTTTGAATTGTTTCCCCTGCAGTAACGCATAGTAGCTTCCCCTTACTGATGGTATCAAGAGCACCTCTCTCTCTCTCTCTCTCTCTCTCTCTCTCTCTCTCTCTCTCTCTCTCTCTCTCTCTCCACAACTCAGACGTGGAATGAGAGGGTTGAGAAAGAAGGGAAGAAAACAGGTAACATGGTATGCTTTTTTCCCCCTCCACAGAACACTAGATTATTCGCGAAAAAAAAAAAAGTGGACTCACTTCTAATTACTTGTCGACCATGTAACGCCACAAGCTCTTTGTGGTTTACTTCGTATCTCTTGCTCTTGGTCATCTATGCCTTTCTATTATTTCCAGTTTCTGGAATGATCGAGCGACTTGTCGCGCGTAACAGCGCGCAGGAAAAACAAACAAACCAACAAACATCCCATCGTCTGGTTGGGTCGTTGAGTCTTATAGAGGCAAAGGGAGCTAAGGCGTGGTAATTGTTCAGAGGAACGCCAGATCCCAGGAAGACGTCCACATATAACCATCGCTTGACATTATCTTCCTCCTCTCCCCCACTCTCACCCCCTCTCACACCGAAGTATCTTTTCACTCTCCTTTAAGGTCGACAGTGATGACTCGCTCGGAGCCTTGGAAGACGTTGCTGTTGTAGACTTTTCATTGACATGACATATGTGAACCTCAGTATGTGCTCTGATCCAGCGTGGGTCATTTTGGAAAGTTAACTCCGCGCGAGTGAGTGAAATGATAACATTAATAACAGATATCTCGTGCATCTCAACACGGGGACATACAGTATATACAAACGAAGTCATTGTTTGGAGGATTAACGTTTAGAATTAATACGTGTATTGGGGTGGGATGGGGTGGGTGGTGTGTGTGGGGGGGAATGGGATTGATGCATTCGCTGTTGCACCAACTAACAGGCTCTATCTGTAGAGACAGAACCAGCTGGAGTGATAACAGAATAGTACCATTCTCTACAGACATGCTAATTGGACAGCTTGATTAAGCCTGTATACTCTAAAAGCATTTAGTACGCAGGGTCCGATGCCGCTCTCTGATAACAAATGTGATTCAAACGTTTTTAGAATACGTGTTTTTTTTTTACGTATAGTTTTATATGTCTGTTGTCATATTACGTGTGGGTTTTGAAGCTTTACGTGTCTCTGATGCAAATATATATCTTTTTTTTTCTCCTATGTTGCGTCAGTAATGCAGAGAAATTACTGGGAATTAAAACATAGTCTCCATAAGAGCTTCAAAAACGGTATTCATAAGCTGTGGGTATAATTAAAAGCAATCATTTCCCTTTGCCTGTTGGATATTTTATAGGTACACCAGCCGTTAACAGGAAGAAAGATGCTGGTGTTATAATTCATTACCTGTGTGTCCTGTACGAGGGAGGGAGTCTTACGTTCGTGAGGGCCCCTCGTCTCTTTGAACGTTTTCTGCTGTCATGTTATAAGAAAGGGCCCGTGGTGACCTGCTAACCTCGAGTATAGAAGGCTGTTTCTGGTCTTCAGGTGGATTCGAAGTCCTGAATCAAATTACTGATTCAAGGGTTCTTTCCACAGTCGTGTCGTCAATTGAGAAATGCTGGTTTCCAGGTATAGATAATAGTGATCGAGACTTATTTCTTTTCTTTTTTCTAATTGAAATATGAGATACAGCGTAGGGCTGGATGACTTTGGTTGGTCTTTTTAAATGTTATTTTCCTGTGGTATTTTTATTCATCTTCCTGAAATTTGGTACAAACAAATTGTTGGACATGTATTCATGTACAGGACTGTCATGTTGGTAGATGATCTTCGTCACCAGTCCCACTTTCCCCTCTCCTGTTCCTGTCCTATACTGAATATTTCCCAACTGTAGACATGCAAAACAAGGTGTGTGTGTGTGTGTGTGTGTGTGTGTGTGTGTGTGCGTGTTTGAATTACGCTTAAGTGGAAAATCCAGACCAAGGTACGTTCTCCATTACCCTTGTTGGTTCAAGGAACTCTAATTGTCGTTCGTAATGGTTACCAAATATGTCACGGTTTTCCCACATAGCCGATATAGACGGACTGCCATGGTCACTATCTACGTGTTCTGAAAGACGAAAGAAAGAAAGAAAGAAAGAAGAGTTGTGAAATGTGCTATACCTTGGCACTGATGGCTTGAGCTGTATTAGCTAGCTAGCTAGCAAACCCTGCGTCGACCAAATGTCCAACACAGGAGACTGATCACTCGTTGCCGTGGCCCACTTTCTAAATCTTCACCCCCGGAGAATCAGACGGAGGTTCCGGGAATACACGGTTCTCCAGTATTGATCGTAGATGTACCTGGTTGGTTATCCCTTGGTCATTCCTAACTCCGGCTGAAAATTCCGAAGATCTGATCTTCAGCTTTTGTTCTTACCAAAGGACGGAAGATAATCTTCATCGAATACCGGGAATCTGAATCTTCAAGAGAGATAGTCGTGGATAAGGTATGTGTGTGTGTGTGTGTGTGTTGTGTGTGTGTGTGTGTGTGTGTGTGTGTGTGTGTGTGTGTGTGTGTTACCCATCGTTACAGCCAACCCAAGGAGTCTGTGGAACCCACATATAACAGAACACTATGTTTTATCCTGGTGTTCCTTCCCCGAATTCCAAATAAGGCAGCAGTTTGAATATAGTTTACGATATCCAGCCAATATCACTTTGATTAATTTCCGTCTAATCTAGGATGCTGGCTTATATAGTAGTGTCGTTAATTATAGAAATATCTATCATAAAAGAAAGATATTTTTCTCTTTTCACAGAGGTGGTTTTTACATACCACGAGTCTAAGGGGTCGATGATTGGGTAAGATCAAGTTCACAGAAAGAGAAAATTAAAAATGCATTAAGGGGTGAAGAGGAAGTGAAAGGTCTGATATTTTCTTTCAGTTTGATTTGGTAGAGCCTCATTGCATATATATATATATATATATATATATATATATATATATATATATATATATATATATATATATATATATATATATATATATATATTTTCTTTCTTTTTTTTCAAACTATTCGCCATTTCCCGCATTAGCGAGGTAGCGTTAAGAACAGAGGACTGGGCCTTTGAGGAAATACCCTCACCTGGCCCAATTCTCTGTTCCTTCTTTTGGAAAATTAAAAAAAAAAATCGAGAGAGGAGGATTTCCAGCCCCCCGCTCCCTCCCCTTTTAGTCGCCTTCTACGACACGCAGGGAATACGTGGGAAGTATTCTTTCTCCCCTATCCCCAGGGATATATATGTATATATATATATATATATATATATATATATATATATATATATTTCTATGAACGTTAGTGATCATCGTTTCTCTCGTTTTCATTGAAGGTTTTGTCCATTTTCCTCCGCCTTTGCGAGATATCTTCTAGGACAGGTGAGTGACCTTTACAAGGGATAACAGGGGAAAGAAATGATATCCTCTCTTGTCTCATTCTTCTGTTCGTACTTGATATATAGAGTGATGATATAGGAAAGGATACTTCCCATCCTCAACCCCTATCCCTCGTCTTCTTTTTCTCTTCCACACAGGATATATGTGGGTTGCATGCCTCCTCTTCCTCCTCCTTGTCTTCCTCCTCCTCCTCCTCCACCTCCTCCTCCTCCTCCTCCTCCTCCTCCTCCCGTCCCACACAGGGAGAGTTGATGCTGTAGTCTTCCATACGATGCTGCAGGAAATAAGGACGTGAAACGTATGAATAAATTTTTTCCAAAACGAATATATCACTACGTTCTGGTGGTGGAAGCTGCGTACACAGTTGGAGCCACAGGTGAGTGTTATGCTCTCTAAATAAGATTCTTTTTTTTTTCTATCTGTCGTACTGCACCCTTAGACAGTGTGTGTGTGTGTGTGAGAGAGAGAGAGAGAGAGAGAGAGAGAGAGAGAGAGAGAGAGAGAGAGAGAGAGAGAGAGACCGCGGTGGCGATGCTCAGCGATGTAATCAGATCCCATGGTAACTCTTGTCTGTCGCTTCACAATGGCGTTGGTCGGGAGAGCGAGCGTCCACCAGCCATCCCCTGATGGAGCGTGTGTGGAGGAGGACAACTGGGAATTAGCGCGGTGGACGGTGTGAGGATGACGGAGGTATCGTCTGCTGCAGATTTGGTGGAGGTGATTAGATCTCATTGCCCATAAGTTCTGATAGGTGGAGCGGTACTGATGATCTCTGATGGGTGGAGCGGTAATGATGATCTCTGATGGGTGGAGCGGTACTAATAAGCTCTGATGGGTGGAGTGGTACTGATAAGCTCTGATGGGTGGAGCGAGCTACCACTTCTAAAGCTACGAGAGTTTCTACAGTTCATTTACCTCGTAGGGGACCCGGTGGTGTGTTGCTGTTCGACATTCCTCTGTCGTCCTCTACATCACGGTGAGAGTGACTGGAGACCGACAGTGGTAGTGAGGCGGCTCCTGTACAAGGGGGAGGAAAAGGAAGACACACACACAGCGTGAAGAAGTCTCGAGGGGGAGGGAAGCTGGAGCGACGGGAGGAGACCCTTGTTTTTAGTAGGTTCGACGATATTCCTTCCCCCACACACCCAAGTTTTTGCCATTCGTCAACTTCCCCAACTTGTATGTATGTATATTGAAGGTCAGTCTCTCTCTCTCTCTCTCTCTCTCTCTCTCTCTCTCTCTCTCTCTCTCTCTCTCTCTCTCTCTCTCTCTCTCTCTCTCTCTCTCTCTTTCTCTCTCTCACTAGCTTTATGGCCATTTTGGCATGGTATCGGCGTAGGCAGTCGTAAGCGGAAAGGTAAAACTTTCTCTCTCTCTCTCTCTCTCTCTCTCTCTCTCTCTCTCTCTCTCTCTCTCTCTCTCTCTCTCTCTCTCTCTCTCTCTCACTAGCTTTATGGCCATTTTGGCATGGTATCGGCGTAGGCAGTCGTAAGCGGAAAGGTAAAACTCTCTCTCTCTCTCTCTCTCTCTCTCTCTCTCTCTCTCTCTCTCTCTCTCTCTCTCTCTCTCTCTCTCTCTCCCACCATCCCCGCCGCAAGGAGGGGAAATTCCCTTCCCTCCGCACCCTCCTTCCACCTCACCTCACTTGTAGGCAGGCATTCCCTAAGTAGGTTATCTCTCACTGTCTTCTCCCACGGCAGCCGGAGGAGAGAATAACATACGGACCGCGCCTCAGTGCTGGGGTAACCCCCTCCCTTTGGCCGGGGACCCATTAGCCACGTCGAGGTAGCCAGGCGAGGACACCGTGGTGGTCGAGGCGGTGGTTGCGACAAGTCTCGCTCGAGGTACGCCCTTACCAGAGAGACATATCCTTGTAGCACAGCTCTTCGGCAATACATCCTCGTCTCATATACCAAAAATAAAAAGGGTAACGCGTCTCTCTCTCGGAAAGAGAGCCCTTCTCTCTCTCTCTCTCTCTCTCTCTCTCTCTCTCTCTCTCTCTCTCTCTCTCTCTCTCTCTCTCTCTCTCTCTCTCTCGTTGCGCATCCCTTGTGCCAGTCGTGATCTTAAAGTGTTCCTTTTTTTTAAGTTGTTCTAATATCCTTTTTTATTTCTGGATGAGTACGAGTCATCTGGTTATTTACGTTTCACTGTAGCTTTAAAAGGATCTTCGGATCTGCTGCTTCCCGCAGTTTTCGTTTGAAGGCCGACCACTTCGAGGATTGAGCGTTATGGTACCTCCTTCTTCCTTCGAACGCCCCTACGTTGAGTCATTCTCTCCCTCCTCTCCTCTTCCCTTCTACTTGGCGGTCATTAAAGTCCTCAGACACATGTGGTGTCCCAATTAATTTCTTATATTTTTTGCTTTACCTCCCCCTCAAACCCCCGCGACTAGGCCATGCTTTGGTCGTGCTATTCTAGTCCCTGCACAACGAAAGAAAATGGGATGTGGGTGGGTAACCTCTTGCATGTAAACACGCCGCCGCTCATCCTCCAAGCCCGTTTTCATCAAGGGGGCAACATGGTGCGTAATGAGGCACGATAGAGAACCTCTCGCGGGGTAGGAGGTCGGGGGTCGTCTACAGGGCTAATATTTCTCTTGGCAGTAGATGAGAGAGAGAGAGAGAGAGAGAGAGAGAGAGAGAGAGAGACTGACTGACGGACTGACTTACAGCTGCTGCCTTAATACGGTGTTAACTTTATAACTAAGACGGCGGTAGCAGATGTGTGTTTGCCTTAGAAGCTAACTTAAGACATAAACTTCCCGGGCTATACACTAATGTAATCTAAAATCCCGTCTGAATGTTCTGTTTCCAGCCCAGTTCGCTCGCCCCTCGAGGGTTAGGGGGGATTGTAATGCTGATTAACCTCGTCCCTGAAGAAATGATCAGTAGCTGTTCGTACTGCGCTTTGTGTATACTATTAGCTGATGACGTAAGATTTTCAAGGTCATTGGTCCAATCTTCTTACCAAGAAAACTATCTATATCGCTGTTTCCTGCGTCAGCTAGGTAGCACCAGGAAACAGATGAAGAATGGCCCATCTACTCGTATACTCGTATTTATACATAAACGCCCATATACGCACATGTACATACACGTACATACATGCACATGTACATGTTCATACTTACTTGCCTTCATCCATTCCTGTCGCTACCCCGCCCCACAGGAAAAAGCATCGCTGCCGCCCTTACATGGAGTAGAACTAAGGCCCAGTGAAAATCGTGTCCCGTCCATATGGGTCTTTCAGTAAAGATCATCGAAGGAGGAGTAGATTGGTTAGGTAAGGAACAGACCTCATCTTGCAGTTCGTGGCTGGTGTTGATATAACAGTGCTGTGTTGTGATTACTAACACGTATTGCAGTGAGAGATCGTAATTTTTTTCCGATGTGTGGTGGTTATGTGATTAATAACATGCTCAACGAAATAATCATGATAGCGTTCAATGAGCAGTGGTTATGTAATTGATAATATGTATCGCTTGTTCAACGAGAGATCGTAATTGTTTTTCGATGTGTGGTGGTTGTATGATTAATAACAAGCTTAACGAAATAATCATGATAGCGTTCAATGAGCAGTGGTTATGTGATCAATAATATGTATCGCTTGCTCAACGAAATAATTGTGATAGCTTTCAATGAGCAGTGGTTATGTGATCAATAATATGTATCGCTTGCTCAACGAAATAATCATGATAGCGTTCAATGTGCAGTGGTTATGTGATCAATAATATGTATCGCTTGCTCAACGAAATAATCGTGATAGCTTTCAATGAGCAGTGGTTATGTGATCAATAATATGTATCACTTGCTCAACGAAATAATCGTGATAGCGTTCAATGTGCAGTGGTTATGTGATCAATGATATGTATCGCTTGCTCAACGAAATAATCGTGATAGCGTTCAATGTGCAGTGGTTATGTGATTGGTAACATGTATCGCTTGCTCAACGAAATAATCGTGATAGCTTTCAATGAGCAGTGGTTATGTGATCAATAATATGTATCTCTTGCTCAACGAAATAATCATGATAGCGTTCAATGTGCAGTGGTTATGTGATCAATAATATGTATCGCTTGCTCAACGAAATAATCGTGATAGCTTTCAATGAGCAGTGGTTATGTGATCAATAATATGTATCTCTTGCTCAACGAAATAATCGTGATAGCGTTCAATGTGCAGTGGTTATGTGATCAATAATATGTATCTCTTGCTCAACGAAATAATCGTGATAGCTTTCAATGAGCAGTGGTTATGTGATCAATAATATGTATCGCTTGCTCAACGAAATAATCATGATAGCGTTCAATGAGCAGTGGTTATGTGATCAATAATATGTATCGCTTGCTCAACGAAATAATCATGATAGCGTTCAATGAGCAGTGGTTATGTGATCAATAATATGTATCTCTTGCTCAACGAAATAATCGTGATAGCTTTCAATGAGCAGTGGTTATGTGATCAATAATATGTATCGCTTGCTCAACGAAATAATCATGATAGCGTTCAATGAGCAGTGGTTATGTGATCAATAATATGTATCGCTTGCTCAACGAAATAATCGTGATAGCGTTCAATGAGCAGTGGTTATGTGATCAATAATATGTATCGCTTGCTCAACGAAATAATCATGATAGCGTTCAATGAGCAGTGGTTATGTGATCAATAATATGTATCGCTTGCTCAACGAAATAATCATGATAGCGTTCAATGAGCAGTGGTTATGTGATCAATAATATGTATCGCTTGCTCAACGAAATAATCGTGATAGCTTTCAATGAGCAGTGGTTATGTGATCAATAATATGTATCGCTTGCTCAACGAAATAATCATGATAGCGTTCAATGAGCAGTGGTTATGTGATCAATAATATGTATCGCTTGCTCAACGAAATAATCATGATAGCGTTCAATGTGCAGTGGTTATGTGATCAATAATATGTATCTCTTGCTCAACGAAATAATCGTGATAGCGTTCAATGTGCAGTGGTTATGTGATCAATAATATGTATCTCTTGCTCAACGAAATAATCGTGATAGCGTTCAATGAGCAGTGGTTATGTGATCAATAATATGTATCTCTTGCTCAACGAAATAATCATGATAGCGTTCAATGAGCAGTGGTTATGTGATCAATAATATGTATCTCTTGCTCAACGAAATAATCGTGATAGCGTTCAATGAGCAGTGGTTATGTGATCAATAATATGTATCTCTTGCTCAACGAAATAATCGTGATAGCTTTCAATGAGCAGTGGTTATGTGATCAATAATATGTATCTCTTGCTCAACGAAATAATCATGATAGCGTTCAATGAGCAGTGGTTATGTGATCAATAATATGTATCTCTTGCTCAACGAAATAATCGTGATAGCTTTCAATGAGCAGTGGTTATGTGATCAATAATATGTATCTCTTGCTCAACGAAATAATCATGATAGCGTTCAATGTGCAGTGGTTATGTGATCAATAATATGTATCGCTTGCTCAACGAAATAATCATGATAGCGTTCAATGTGCAGTGGTTATGTGATCAATAATATGTATCTCTTGCTCAACGAAATAATCGTGATAGCTTTCAATGAGCAGTGGTTATGTGATCAATAATATGTATCGCTTGCTCAACGAAATAATCGTGATAGCTTTCAATGAGCAGTGGTTATGTGATCAATAATATGTATCGCTTGCTCAACGAAATAATCATGATAGCGTTCAATGAGCAGTGGTTATGTGATCAATAATATGTATCGCTTGCTCAACGAAATAATCATGATAGCGTTCAATGTGCAGTGGTTATGTGATCAATAATATGTATCGCTTGCTCAACGAAATAATCGTGATAGCTTTCAATGAGCAGTGGTTATGTGATCAATAATATGTATCTCTTGCTCAACGAAATAATCGTGATAGCGTTCAATGTGCAGTGGTTATGTGATCAATAATATGTATCGCTTGCTCAACGAAATAATCATGATAGCGTTCAATGTGCAGTGGTTATGTGATCAATAATATGTATCTCTTGCTCAACGAAATAATCGTGATAGCGTTCAATGTGCAGTGGTTATGTGATCAATAATATGTATCTCTTGCTCAACGAAATAATCATGATAGCGTTCAATGTGCAGTGGTTATGTGATCAATAATATGTATCGCTTGCTCAACGAAATAATCGTGATAGCTTTCAATGAGCAGTGGTTATGTGATCAATAATATGTATCTCTTGCTCAACGAAATAATCATGATAGCGTTCAATGAGCAGTGGTTATGTGATCAATAATATGTATCGCTTGCTCAACGAAATAATCGTGATAGCTTTCAATGAGCAGTGGTTATGTGATCAATAATATGTATCTCTTGCTCAACGAAATAATCGTGATAGCTTTCAATGAGCAGTGGTTATGTGATCAATAATATGTATCTCTTGCTCAACGAAATAATCGTGATAGCGTTCAATGAGCAGTGGTTATGTGATCAATAATATGTATCTCTTGCTCAACGAAATAATCGTGATAGCTTTCAATGAGCAGTGGTTATGTGATCAATAATATGTATCTCTTGCTCAACGAAATAATCGTGATAGCTTTCAATGAGCAGTGGTTATGTGATCAATAATATGTATCTCTTGCTCAACGAAATAATCGTGATAGCTTTCAATGAGCAGTGGTTATGTGATCAATAATATGTATCTCTTGCTCAACGAAATAATCATGATAGCGTTCAATGAGCAGTGGTTATGTGATCAATAATATGTATCTCTTGCTCAACGAAATAATCATGATAGCGTTCAATGAGCAGTGGTTATGTGATCAATAATATGTATCTCTTGCTCAACGAAATAATCGTGATAGCTTTCAATGAGCAGTGGTTATGTGATCAATAATATGTATCTCTTGCTCAACGAAATAATCGTGATAGCTTTCAATGAGCAGTGGTTATGTGATCAATAATATGTATCTCTTGCTCAACGAAATAATCGTGATAGCTTTCAATGAGCAGTGGTTATGTGATCAATAATATGTATCGCTTGCTCAACGAAATAATCGTGATAGCTTTCAATGAGCAGTGGTTATGTGATCAATAATATGTATCGCTTGCTCAACGAAATAATCATGATAGCGTTCAATGAGCAGTGGTTATGTGATCAATAATATGTATCTCTTGCTCAACGAAATAATCATGATAGCGTTCAATGTGCAGTGGTTATGTGATCAATAATATGTATCTCTTGCTCAACGAAATAATCATGATAGCGTTCAATGAGCAGTGGTTATGTGATCAATAATATGTATCGCTTGCTCAACGAAATAATCATGATAGCGTTCAATGTGCAGTGGTTATGTGATCAATAATATGTATCGCTTGCTCAACGAAATAATCGTGATAGCTTTCAATGAGCAGTGGTTATGTGATCAATAATATGTATCTCTTGCTCAACGAAATAATCATGATAGCGTTCAATGTGCAGTGGTTATGTGATCAATAATATGTATCGCTTGCTCAACGAAATAATCATGATAGCGTTCAATGTGCAGTGGTTATGTGATCAATAATATGTATCTCTTGCTCAACGAAATAATCGTGATAGCGTTCAATGTGCAGTGGTTATGTGATCAATAATATGTATCGCTTGCTCAACGAAATAATCGTGATAGCGTTCAATGTGCAGTGGTTATGTGATCAATAATATGTATCTCTTGCTCAACGAAATAATCATGATAGCGTTCAATGAGCAGTGGTTATGTGATCAATAATATGTATCTCTTGCTCAACGAAATAATCGTGATAGCGTTCAATGAGCAGTGGTTATGTGATCAATAATATGTATCTCTTGCTCAACGAAATAATCATGATAGCGTTCAATGAGCAGTGGTTATGTGATCAATAATATGTATCTCTTGCTCAACGAAATAATCGTGATAGCTTTCAATGAGCAGTGGTTATGTGATCAATAATATGTATCGCTTGCTCAACGAAATAATCATGATAGCGTTCAATGTGCAGTGGTTATGTGATCAATAATATGTATCGCTTGCTCAACGAAATAATCATGATAGCGTTCAATGAGCAGTGGTTATGTGATCAATAATATGTATCGCTTGCTCAACGAAATAATCGTGATAGCTTTCAATGAGCAGTGGTTATGTGATCAATAATATGTATCGCTTGCTCAACGAAATAATCATGATAGCGTTCAATGAGCAGTGGTTATGTGATCAATAATATGTATCGCTTGCTCAACGAAATAATCGTGATAGCGTTCAATGTGCAGTGGTTATGTGATCAATAATATGTATCGCTTGCTCAACGAAATAATCGTGATAGCTTTCAATGAGCAGTGGTTATGTGATCAATAATATGTATCTCTTGCTCAACGAAATAATCGTGATAGCTTTCAATGAGCAGTGGTTATGTGATCAATAATATGTATCTCTTGCTCAACGAAATAATCGTGATAGCGTTCAATGTGCAGTGGTTATGTGATCAATAATATGTATCGCTTGCTCAACGAAATAATCGTGATAGCTTTCAATGAGCAGTGGTTATGTGATCAATAATATGTATCGCTTGCTCAACGAAATAATCGTGATAGCTTTCAATGAGCAGTGGTTATGTGATCAATAATATGTATCTCTTGCTCAACGAAATAATCGTGATAGCTTTCAATGAGCAGTGGTTATGTGATCAATAATATGTATCTCTTGCTCAACGAAATAATCGTGATAGCGTTCAATGAGCAGTGGTTATGTGATCAATAATATGTATCTCTTGCTCAACGAAATAATCGTGATAGCTTTCAATGAGCAGTGGTTATGTGATCAATAATATGTATCTCTTGCTCAACGAAATAATCATGATAGCGTTCAATGTGCAGTGGTTATGTGATCAATAATATGTATCTCTTGCTCAACGAAATAATCGTGATAGCGTTCAATGTGCAGTGGTTATGTGATCAATAATATGTATCTCTTGCTCAACGAAATAATCGTGATAGCTTTCAATGAGCAGTGGTTATGTGATCAATAATATGTATCGCTTGCTCAACGAAATAATCATGATAGCGTTCAATGTGCAGTGGTTATGTGATCAATAATATGTATCGCTTGCTCAACGAAATAATCATGATAGCGTTCAATGAGCAGTGGTTATGTGATCAATAATATGTATCTCTTGCTCAACGAAATAATCGTGATAGCTTTCAATGAGCAGTGGTTATGTGATCAATAATATGTATCGCTTGCTCAACGAAATAATCGTGATAGCGTTCAATGTGCAGTGGTTATGTGATCAATAATATGTATCTCTTGCTCAACGAAATAATCATGATAGCGTTCAATGAGCAGTGGTTATGTGATCAATAATATGTATCTCTTGCTCAACGAAATAATCGTGATAGCTTTCAATGAGCAGTGGTTATGTGATCAATAATATGTATCTCTTGCTCAACGAAATAATCGTGATAGCGTTCAATGAGCAGTGGTTATGTGATCAATAATATGTATCGCTTGCTCAACGAAATAATCATGATAGCGTTCAATGTGCAGTGGTTATGTGATCAATAATATGTATCTCTTGCTCAACGAAATAATCGTGATAGCGTTCAATGAGCAGTGGTTATGTGATCAATAATATGTATCGCTTGCTCAACGAAATAATCATGATAGCGTTCAATGAGCAGTGGTTATGTGATCAATAATATGTATCTCTTGCTCAACGAAATAATCGTGATAGCGTTCAATGAGCAGTGGTTATGTGATCAATAATATGTATCGCTTGCTCAACGAAATAATCGTGATAGCGTTCAATGAGCAGTGGTTATGTGATCAATAATATGTATCTCTTGCTCAACGAAATAATCGTGATAGCGTTCAATGTGCAGTGGTTATGTGATCAATAATATGTATCGCTTGCTCAACGAAATAATCATGATAGCGTTCAATGTGCAGTGGTTATGTGATCAATAATATGTATCTCTTGCTCAACGAAATAATCGTGATAGCGTTCAATGTGCAGTGGTTATG
>NC_092286.1:11770735-11785735 GCF_036320965.1 Panulirus ornatus
AGTTAATTAAGACCTCGTGAGGTAAATGGATTATCAGCTTGGTTGAATCGGGTTTGTGGCTGTGACCCCCGTTGACCATCAACAAGGTTGGGTGTAAGCCTGGGATGCTGCGTTACCATGCGCGATTATCTCCATTATGGCGTTCGAGTCCGTTACTCCTTATCTGATCGTATCAGTTCGTAACAGCCATGATCGGTGGATGAAGGCGAGCAAGTATGAACATGGACGTGTGTGTATATATATACTTATGTGTATATATATATATATATATGCATATGTAGATAGGTATCATGCGACTGGTTTTTCGAGATCAGACGACGACGAAGTAATACCTGTAGAAGAGGGAAAGAGTACCATCAGCGAAGCTCTGGGTGAAACGTTGTATGTTACACTAGGATGGCTTGAGATGCTGAGAGTTCTGTATGGTCGAGCTGAGAGTTCTGTATGGTCGAGCTGAGAGTTCTGTATGGTCGAGCTGAGAGTTCTGTATGGTCGAGCTGAGAGTTCTGTATGGTCGAGCTGAGAGTTCTGTATGGTCGAGCTAAGAGTTCTGTATGGTCGAGCTGAGAGTTCTGTATTGTCGAGCTAAGAGTTCTGTATGGTCGAGCTAAGAGTTCTGTATGGTCGAGCTGAGAGTTCTCTATGGTCGAGCCTCAGGAATAAATACGTGAAACTAGAACCGACTAAGATGTGGGGGAACAGTTTTCTAGACAATGTTTTGTATAAGTAGAGCGTAATGGCCGGAGAGAGGAGACTCTACAGCCTTTGAAAATGATTGTGTGTGTGTGTGTGTGTGTGTGTGTGTGTGTGTGTGTGTGTGTGTGTGTGTGTGTAAGGATCCTCCTAAACCATGATTCGAATCGCCGCTTCATAGCCTAATCGCGAATACCTCCATTTTCCACAATACTATCTATGGTTCAAATCGTGTTTTCGGAGAATATATATATATATATATATATATATATATATATATATATATATATATATATATATATATATATATATATATATATATATATGTATATATATATATATACACACACACACACACACACACACAAGCACAAACTCGCTAGTTCCATCCTCTGTTTGGCCCATTGTTCAACCTTCGTGTGGATAAATGGCCACCACCTGCAGTAAATCACAGTGGCAAGCTGTGTGACAGGAGAAGCCACCCACCCCAACACCTTGTAGCTGGCTGCAACACAAAGGTTCCCCAAAGGATGATCATGTTAAAGGTTTCAACCCTCTATGTTAAAGGTTTCAACCCTCTATGTTAAAGGTTTCAACCCTCTATGTTAAAGGTTTCAACCCTCTATGTTAAAGGTTTCAACCCTCTATGTTAAAGGTTTCAACCCTCTATGTTAAAGGTTTCAACCCTCTATGTTAAAGGTTTCAACCCTCTGACAGGTTTCTCAGGCCCAACAGGAGATCATGGTCTATGTAGGTGTGAATGACACTGTAGCTAAAGAGAATAAACTGTATTATCAGTAAGAGTTCATGAATATGGTTGGTTATGTTGGCTACGTCTCTATGGAAGGGATATTCATAGCATATTTAGTACTGCAGATATTTGTTTATCTATTCTAAACGATCTCTTTACCTTCATATATATATATATATATATATATATATATATATATATATATATATATATATATATATATATATATATATATATATATATATTCATCATTCTTCATACACTCATACACATTCGTCTTTTCCCGCGTTAGCGAGGTAGCGTTAAGAACAAAGGACTGAGCCTTAGAGGGAATATCCTCACTTGGCCCCCTTCTCTGTTCCTTCTTTTGGAAAAATAAGGACGAGAGGGGAGGATTTCCAGCTCTCTCCCCGCTCCCTCCCATTTTAGTCGCCTTCTACGACACGCAGGGAATACATGAGAAGAATTCTTTTTCACCTATCCCCAGAGATTTTATATATATATATATATATATATATATATATATATATATATATATATATATATATATATATATATATATATATATATATATATATATAAAATAAAATAATATATATATATATATATATATATATATATATATATATATATGCGAGGCCGTTCGATTCATTATAAAAAGCCTTCTAAGGCGTAAAGTGTTGAGGGAAAGGAAAAACTTTCTTTGTTGGCTGAGAGTTAATATCAGATAGCAAAAGTTTCGGGTGTGAGGAAAAAATATTAATCGCACGTTGGAAAAAATTGATCAGACGAGAGAAAGAAAAAAATTCAATCACGTGGGGAAATATAATAAGACGTGAGGAGAAATTAATCGGACATAGGGGAAAATTAATCACTCGTGGGGAATTGATTAATCACAAGGGGGAGAATTAATCACTCTTGGGGAACTGGTTAGTCACAAGGGGAAAATGATTAATCACCCAGGGAAACATTACTCCCACTTGGGGAAAGAATCAATCAAACGTAGGAAAAAGATTAATCACAGGTGGGAGAATATTAATCACACGAGAAACAGTCATTTGATACTTGGTTGTTAGAATAATCAACTGAGAATAATCATCGTCTACCAATCATAAATCTAAATATCGTTTTCTAATCATCTGGGGATTTAATGTAACATGTATCTCTTCATCATTTCTGTTTTTCTTTATTTTTTTTTTTTCTAGGCCTTTATTTCACCCCCAAAATATGTTAAGCGAAGTGTGACTCCTCTCTCTCTCTCTCTCTCTCTCTCTCTCTCTCTCTCTCTCTCTCTCTCTCTCTCTCTCTCTCTATCTATCTATCTATCTATCTATCTATCTATCTATCTATCTCTCGACCGTAACACTGACGTGGTAAATTCACAATCTTGGCGGGATGACTACGGTAATATCTTAATGGTATCTTCATCCAGTGCCCCCCCTCTCTCTCTCTCTCTCTCTCTCTCTCTCTCTCTCTCTCTCTCTCTCTCTCTCTCTCTCTCTCTCTCTCTCCCCACCCACCCTGTCAGTTACGGGAAGTAGAACTCTAAGCTTGTGGGCCCAAGTGAGGCATCCGACCTCGGAGAAAACACTTAGGCATATATCTATTTTTTGGGCTTCAAATGCACCACTGATAATATATGCACCTCCTTATGTACACGATGAATTTCCACGTCTGTCTCTCCCATCCCCTTTGGAAATATTTGTATGTCTTTCTTCTACTCCAACCACATCAATCCAGGAGTATCCGTTTTCTTCCTTAATGACAAAACACCGTTTTCTTCAGTTGTGACCAAAAGCCTCGTTGAGACCCTCCCAGTCGTCTGTTGTTGTTGTTTCATTTCAGATGGTAGTCACTTGTGTATATCGAACGAGCCTCACCTTTTTCTTGGATTGTATAAAGGGTTTGGCTCGTATTAGTAGTTCCACATACCTTAGATTGTCCACACTAATCTGTGGGTTTATGACATCTTCCACTATCACCACACTAATCTTTAGGTTTATGACATCTTCCACTGTCGCCACACTAATCTGTGGGTTTATGACATCTTCCACTATCACCACGCTAATCTGTGGGTTTATGACATATTCCACTATCACCACACTAATCTTTGGGTTTATGACATCTTCCACTATCACCACACTAATCTGTGGGTTTATGACATCTTCCACTATCACCACGCTAATCTGTGGGTTTTTGACATCTTCCACTATCACCACACTAATCTGTGGGTTTATGACATCTTCCACTATCACCACACTAATCTGTGTGTTTTTGACATCTTCCACTATCACCACGCTAATCTGTGGGTTTATGACATCTTCCACTATCGCCACACTAATCTGTGGGTTTATGACATCTTCCACTTTCACCACACTAATCTTTGGGTTTATGACATCTTCCACTATCACCACACTAATCTATGGGTTTATGACATCCTCACTATCACCACACTAATCTGTGGGTTTATGACATTTTCCACTATCACAAGCAGGTTCGAAAGGACCCAGTGGTCTGTCGCTGTTTGAATTCCTTTGGATTTAACTTGATAACACGAAACTTGTCTGGGTTGATGCTTTTTGAATTCCTTTGGATTAAACTTGATAACACGAAACTTGCCTGGGTTGATGGACAGAATGGAACACAGTGAACATCCTGAGGTGGTGAATATCTTGGGGCCAACTTACAATTCGTCCGATATGGAGTTAGATATTTGCCAAAGATCTCCTAATCGTTTGAAGAATGTTATGGATGTATGAGGAATGATGATGATAATAGTATTAATGATAATAGAATTATTGATGATGATATTGATGATAATGAAAATGATAAGAATGATAATGATGATGATACAGTTAATCACATTGATTACAGTTAATCATATTGATGATGATAATAAGGCGAATGAACAGAGAGAGAGAGAGAGAGAGAGAGAGAGAGAGAGAGAGGCTATCATCCATGAGGCCAAAGTCATATAACTGGTCTAGATTAAACCTTGGGTCCGGGATCTGGACGTATCCGTTTCCTACCACACGCTTCCCCAGTGGTTGACGGAAAATCCGTGGCGCCTTTTCGTGAAATACATTTTTCGTGTGCGGACCCAACGAAAATGACCCGCTTTTTTTCGGGGGGGGGTTACGTAAATTCTTTTTTTTTTTAATTCTTTCTTTTTTTTTTTTGCTTTTTTTTACGTCATATTTCTGCGAGGTAGATGGCGTTTTGAGAATCGAGAGAGAGAGAGAGAGAGAGAGAGAGAGAGAGAGAGAGATAGAGAGAGAGAGAGAGAGAGAGAGAGAGAGAGAGAGAGAGAGAGAGAGAGAGAGAGAGAGAGAGAGAGAGAGGTTTTCTGAAAAAAGGGGGGTTCTCGACAGACGCATGTTTCATGTAATGTAAAGCTCATTTGTTTCCGTTATTGTCCTCTCTCTCTCTCTCTCTCTCTCTCTCTCTCTCTCTCTCTCTCTCTCTCTCTCTCTCTCTCTCTCTCTCAGGAAAAAGGGGGGGATTCCACACTTCCATCTCTGGTCTAGTTCACACGCGGCAGAGAGGCACGCACGCACGCACGCGCTTTTACCACGAGCAGCCACACCACCATAAGCAAAGGGGGGTCGGCTGCCTCCCTCCACGCCGGCCCGCTGAGCCGACGATCGTAACTTGCCCCCCCTCCTCCTCCCCCCCCCCCCTCCTCCCCCTCCTCCCCCCTCCCCACCTTCCCCTCACCCTCAGTTTCCCCCGCCCCCTCCTCCGCCTTCCCATGATGGCCGCGTCTGAGGAGTGAGGGCAGAGTGGCTCCATCCTCTTCAAGGGCCCCCCCCCCAGCTTCCATGGAGGGGTGGTTAGGGTCATAGGATGAAGCAGGGAGCAAGAAGATACAGGAGAGAGAGAGAGAGAGAGAGAGAGAGAGAGAGAGAGAGAGAGAGAGAGAGAGAGAGAGAGGTGGGGTAGGGTGTGAAGTGAAGTGTCTTGCTAAGTAACGTGAATGTAATACCTGTAAAGACAGCAGAGATTTTTGGAAGTACCATGTATCAAAAATATCCAGAAAAGTGATAAAGAAAAAAAATTCGTCCCCAAATGTAATTATTAGTCGACCGGATCAATCCATCTCTATCAGTCTACCAGATGAATTCATCGCTACATTCTACCAGATCAATCCATCACTACAGTTTACCAGATCAATCCATCGCTACAATTTACCAGATCATTCCGTCGCTACAATTTACCGGATCAATCCATCATTACAGTCTACCAGATCAATCCATTACTACAGTCTACCAGATCAATCCATTACTACTGTCTACCGGATCAATCCATCACTACAATCTACCAGATCAATCCATCACTACGGTCTACCAGATCAATCCGTCACTACAGTCTACCAGATCATTCCATCACTACTGTCTACCAGATCAATCCATCACTACTGTCTCCAGATCAATCCATCATTACAGTCTACCAGATCAATCCATCGCTATCAGTCTCCAGGATCAATCCATCGCTACAGTCTCCAGGATCAATCCATCGCTACAGTCTCCAGGATCAATCCATCGCTACAGTCTCCAGGATCAGTCCATCGCTACGGTCTCCAGGATCAATCCATTGCCACAGGCTACTAAATCAATCCATCGCTACAGTCTACCAGATCAATCCATCGCTACAGTCTACTAGATCAATCTGTCACTGCTACTCTTCTTGATCAATCCATCGCTACAGTCTACCGGATCAATCCATCGCTACACTCTACCAGATCAATCCATCGCTACCAATCGACCTGATCAATCCATCGCTACAGTCCACCCGATGAATCCATCGCCACCAGTGTTGCATAACCGTCCTCAGAGCCTTTCTGTTGATGCCTCGTGCGGTACCCTTGCCTTATGGAAACTGTTTTAAAAAGGCTCCTTAAAGTCTCCACGTCCCTCGGATGCCCGCTTAATGCCTTACCCCTTGGCAGCTGAGGCCGAATGTCGAGACTGGTCGTGGTAATGGCTTCTAGAGCTATTGTATTGCCCGCGGGAGAGATAAGTCGCTCCCCGGTTGTCAGCGGCGTATCTGCAACAATAGATTGGTGTCAATTAACACTCCATTGTGCCTAGATGGCTGGTGGCTGTAACTTATCGTCTCAAGGAGGACGACGCGAGAGAACGAAGGGGGAAGAGAGAGAGAGAGAGAGAGAGAGAGAGAGAGAGAGAGAGAGAGAGAGAGAGAGAGAGAGAGCCGAAAATAGGGAAAATGTTTTGGAGGGAGGGCTATTTCTTATTTTTCTTTTTCCCCTCCGTGTCAAGAGAGACGATCTTCCAAGTACTGGCGAGAATAACAAATACGACGGGAGATGCTTTGGTTGGAAATTGCTCTTCCCACGCACAAGCTACTCCGGGTTTGGTAGGGGTCTGTGAGTTGGTGTGACCCATGAACGTTTCCGGGTTTGTGAGCTGGATGTGGTGTGATCCAAAAGCTTTTCCGGGTTTGGTAGGGGTCTGTAAGTTGGTGTGACCCATGAATGTTTGCGGGTTTGTGAGCTGGATGTGGTGTGACCCAAAAGCTTTTCCGGGTTTGGTAGGGGTCTGTGAGTTGGTGTGACCCATGAACGTTTCCGGGTCTGTGAGCTGGGTGTGGTGTGACTCAAAAGCTTTTCCGGGTTTGAGCTGGATGTAGTGTGACCCAAAAGCTTTTCAAGGTTTAAGCTGGGTGTGGTGTGACCCAAAAGCTTTTCCGGGTTTGAGCTGGGTGTGGTGTGACCCAAAAGCTTTTCAAAGTTTAAGCTGGATGTGGTGTAACCCAAAAGCTTTTCAAGGTTTAAGCTGGATGTGGTGTGACCCAAAAGCTTTTCCGGGTTTGAGCTGGATGTAGTGTGACCCAAAAGCTTTTCAAGGTTTAAGCTGGGTGTGGTGTGACCCAAAAGCTTTTCCGGGTTTGAGCTGGATGTGGTGTGAACCAAAAGCTTTTCCGGGTTTGACCCTGAAGCTTTCCTTTGGTTATGTTCTGGAGCTGATGTGACCCCTCATGCTTGACTGAGGCTGGTGTTGTGAATCCTGAAGATCTGCTGGAGATGCTGGCTTGTGTCTCGAGCAGTACTGAAACCATCAATTCGTGTTGGCATAACTCAGGTTATACCGAACTTACAGATTGGGTTCTGGCGTAACTCAAGCCGTGGAGTGGTGGGGTGTTGGCGTCGATGTTAAACCCCGACGACGCTTGAGTCATGGAGAGGGTATTGACATGACCCCGAGTTATGAACTGGAGTCATGAATTGGTGTGTTCGATGCGACTGTTAAAACCTATACTTGGGAGTCGGGATGTGGTACCGACATGCCACCCGCGCCCCACACCACCACCAGCTGTGTGTGGGGATATTGTTGTGTTGTGTTGTCTGGTGAAGCTGCTGCTTCTGTGGTCCAGGATGGGTTGGTTAGTTGGATTTGACCCACCCATAAGTTCTCCGGCAGAACAACACTAGACACACGTCCCTCAGACGGAGCGAAGAATTGGGAGGGAAGGCGACGGAGGAGGAGGATATAAAACTTGGGCTTGAATACAATGGAAGGGTCAGGTCATATCGTAAAAGTGATGAGAAGAAAAGATGTGAGGATCATAGAGAAATATTGGAGAGGGATAGGTAGCTGGAACAGAACATATACATCAGGGGACTGGGTTGCCCCTGCTGATGTATGTATGTTGATGTGTTTAGAGTAGTTCAAGCTATATAGACAGCTATATAACTATATATTTTCTTATCAGAATTTTTCTGAATTTTTCTTGCTGCCTGATATATTATTTTTTTTCGTATGGGTTGGAAGGTTGTGTAAGATATCCCCCCCAAAGGTTGACTCAACGCCTCGATTTGAATCCATTACATCGTCTTCAAGAAAGTGTTGAGAGGACCTGGGGAGCAGCTGGGAATGACTGTGGGTAGCTGGGTGAGGCCCTTTAATACCTGTTGGCGGACGGGCATGTAGCACTTCGCGTGCACTGATGGTAACGCTCCGCTCCAGAAAAGGATTTGATGGAGGCAAAGCTGAGAGAGAACTCTTGGAGGCGTCTTACACAACCTCTCTCCGCCGATGCAAAAGAGAGAGAGAGAGAGAGAGAGAGAGAGAGAGAGAGAGAGAGAGAGAGAGAGAGAGAGAGAGAGAGAGAGAGAACTACCAGCTTGCATCGTCAGCTCAGGTCTTACGGCTTCTTTTTTTCTTTTCTTTTAAGGGACATTAAATGACGACCTCCCTCGTGTTGGCTTTGGCTGTCTCCTCTGGCAGCGTCCAGCGCTCAAGACTGAATATTTCATTGGGTAGTGGTAGTAACCCACCACTCTCCAACCCCCCTTCAACACCGCCACCACCTACTGATATCGTACAGGAAGACAGTAATAGATAGCAATAGATTAGGAGTCTGGGGATGACAAGGAATAGAATGACGATGCTATAGATCTAGAAAGATCAAGAAGATAGCGATAGATAGTAATAGATAAGGAGTCTGGGGATGATAAGGGATAGAATGTTAATGCTATAGATCTAGAGAATAGAGATGATAAGGAATAGAATGTTAAAGCTATAGATGTAGAAAGATCAGAACAGGAGATAAGTGAAGGTAAGCGGGTGGAGACAGGAGAGATAAAACCAGTGATAATGATGTAAATGATCCGTCACTTTTTACATGATACATGCCTTACGGATTTACAGATGAGAATCGCCGAAATCCTCCTTCCTTCGTGTCTATAGAGACACTTATCATTTCACCCGCACGTCATGATGCCTTATAACTTGACCTTGCCATTTGGCAAAGTCATTTGAAATGGATATGTAAGAGAGAGAGAGAGAGAGAGAGAGACGTCATTTACAGTCACTCAGAAACTTTCCTTTGGCCTTAAATTTCTCCTATTTTTCACTCTTTTTCTTTCAACGTCTCTGTAAGGCGTCGGCAGAGCAAAGGAAAAATTCTCTCTCTCTCTCTCTCTCTCTCTCTCTCTCTCTCTCTCTCTCTCTCTCTCTCTCTCTCTCTCTCTCTCTCTCTCTCTCTCTCTCTCTCTCTCAAGGGCCGCAATAAACGCCTCTCAAGATGAGAAATGAAGGACTGGAGTAATCTCCCCCGCCATCCGCTGCGGGTACTAAACACTTGCCCACCATCACATATAGGACGCCGTAGAATACAAAAGGCCTGGCCAGCCGTCTGAGGGCCTTTCTCAGTCGTATAAAGACCTTTTTCTCCCGGCTATTTGAAGGCCTTTTTCGTTCATCTGAAGGGCTTTCTAACCACCAGAGGTTTTGTTTTTTTTTTTGGCCATCAGAAGGCCTTTTACACTCATTTAAAGCTTCTCTCAGACATTCAGAGGCCTTTTAAGCCATCAAAAGGCTTCCCAATCATTTGAAAGGCTTTCGTAGCCATCTGAGGGCCTTTACTAGCCATCTGGAGGCCATTCTCAGCCATTTGAAGGTCTTTCTCAGCCATCTATGGGAAGCCATTGTACAGTACATACAGCCTTCCTAGCTATCATTAGTGGTACAAGACTTTCCCAGTCATCGAAGAGGAGATATTATACGTAATTGTCTTCCCTCTCGTCGAGATGTGGATTTTACAGCATCTTACCCAATACCCTTCCTCAGCCATCTGAAAATATACCATATGAGATCTTGACGTAGACCTACAAAAACCCTCTTAGTCTATTTGAGCGATACAACGAATAGGAAATAGTCTCAGTGTTGAGTTTATACCACAGACTCTTGCTATCTTAGCCACGTGACAGGGTGTGTATACCAGAGTCTCTTGCTATCTTAGCCACGTTGGCTGTGTATACCACAGTCTCTTGCTATCTAGGCTATGTGAGGAGTGTATACCACAGTCTCTTGCTATCTTAGCTATGTGAGGAGTGTATACCACAGTCTCTTGCTATCTAGGCTATGTGAGGGTGTGTATACCACAGTCTCTTGCTATCTAGGCTATGTGAGGGTGTGTATACCACAGTCTCTTGCTATCTTAGCTATGTGAGGGTGTGTATACCACAGTCTCTTGCTATCTAGGCTATGTGAGGAGTGTATACCACAGTCTCTTGCTATCTAGGCTATGTGAGGGTGTGTATACCACAGTCTCTTGCTATCTAGGCTATGTGAGGAGTGTATACCACAGTCTCTTGCTATCTTAGCTATGTGAGGAGTGTATACCACAGTCTCTTGCTATCTTAGATATGTAGGGTGTGTATACCACAGTCTCTTGCTATCTAGGCTATGTGAGGAGTGTATACCACAGTCTCTTGCTATCTTAGATATGTAGGGTGTGTATACCACAGTCTCTTGCTATCTAGGCTATGTAGGGAGTATATACCACAGTCTCTTGCTATCTTAGCTATGTAGGGAGTATATACCACAGTCTCTTGCTATCTTTAGCTATGTAGGGAGTATATACCACAGTCTCTTTCTATCTAGGCTATGTAGGGAGTATATACCACAGTCTCTTGCTATCTTAGCTATGTAGGGAGTATATACCACAGTCTCTCCAGCTACTCAGAGACTGGGGCTAAAGACAAGGGTATCCCATAATACCCTTTATAGCCCTTAAGGGAGAGATGGCGAGCATAATTCTCATTCCAGGTGTCCTGGCAATGAAGAATCATATTAGCCTCACTAGCTGTGCAGAGGCAGAAGGAACCCAAGAGACTTCTTTGGAGTCCGCTACAGGATCGTGTGGCATTTAACCACCCCCAAGTTCTCCTCACGGTGCACAGCAGCTTCAGCAGTTCTCTTCTGTACCACGTTCTCTTTACGTAGATGGTGCACACTCTCACCTCCCAGTGTTTTTTTTTTATTATATGGATTGTTCACACTTATCTCCCATGTTCTCTTTACATAGATAATCCCAGTTTCTTTACTCGATGGATAATTCACAATAATATTCTGCGGATAATTCAACGTTTTCTCCCACATTCTCTTGACACAGATGATCCCAATGTGTCTGCTCTTTGGATAATTCACAATAATCTTCTACGTTCTCTTGACATGGATAATGCACGGTAAACCTCCCAGTTTTTCTCCAGATGGATAATTCATAATAATCTCCTACGTTCTCTTTACATGGATAACCCCAATTTCTCTCCTCAATGGATAATTGACAATAATCTTCTCCGTTCTCTTGACATGGATAATGCAGGGTAAACCTCCCAATTGCTCAGCTGGATGGATAATTCGCAATAAACTCTCCGGCTCCCTGTTACATGAATAATGCATCACTACCATCATCATCTCCTCCTCTTCTTCTCCTCCTCCGGCCCCTCGCTGCTGCTGCTGGTGGCCGGACGACACACAATAACCTCTCTCCCTCCCTCCCTCCTGGGGCAGCCAGTAGTTGTGTACTGCCTCCCACTGCCATCTTGCGGTGGACGGCAAAGACAATGACCTAAACCCTCCAACGCCAACCCCCAACCGCCTTCCTTCTCCTCCTCCTCCTCCTCCTCCTCCTCCAGCCATCTAGACGAGGGAGATACACACAATAACTTAGCATTTTTTTTCTCTGATCATTTCGAGAAGGAAGGAAGGAAGGAAGGAAGGAAGGAAGGGAGGAAGTGAGGGTAGGAAACAACAGGCTCCCACGATCCAGTTCTGGGTAAAAGGATATACGCTGTCATTTGCCCGGTCATGTTTGAGGGAGGGGAGGGAAGGGCATTATTATATCTTCCTCGCACGCACCTCCTCCTCACCCACACATCTCAGGGAGGAAGCGACAAGAGTGATCTGACGTCACGAGGGGCGCAGAGGTCGAGGCACTAATGTAATTTCAGGGAGTAAAGACTCAAGTCTCACGGGATCCAAGGAAGAATGAGAGTAAAGGTCCACGTACGAACGTCATTCAGGGTGTAAAGGTCCACACATTAGCGTCTTTCAGGGTCTAAAGGTCCACGTACGAGCGTCATTCAGGGATTAAAGGTGTACACAGCGTCATTCAGAGAGTAAAGGTCCACATACGAGCGTCATTCAGGGATTAAAGGTCCACGTACGAGGGTCATTCAGGATGTAAAGGTCCACACATTAGCGTCTTTCAGGGTGTAAAGGTCCACGTACGAGCGTCATTCAAGGATTAAAGGTCTCCACATTAACGCCTTACAGAGTGTAACGTTCCATACACTAACGGCATTCAGGGTGTAGAAGCCTACACATTTACGTCATTCATGGATTAAAGATCAACAAACCAATGCAATCCATAGACTAAACCTCCACACAGTAACGGAGTCCAGGGGGAGGGAGGGAAGTAAACCTCCACACAGTAACGGAGTCCAGGGGGAGGGAGGGAAGTAAACCTCCACACAGTAACGCAGTCCGGGGAGAGGGAAGTAAACCTCCACACAGTAACGGAGTCCGGGGGAGGGAAGTAAACCTCCACACAGTAACGGAGTCCAGGGAGAGGGAGGGAAGTAAACCTCCACACAGTAACGCAGTCCAGGGGGAGGGAGGGAAGGAAACCTCCACACAGTAACGGAGTCCAGGGAGAGGGAGGGAAGTAAACCTCCACACAGTAACGGAGTCCAGGGGGAGGTAAGTAAACCTCCACACAGTAACGCAGTCTGGGGGAGGGAAGGAAGTAAACCTCCACACAGTAACGCAGTCCGGGGAGAGGGAAGTAAACCTCCACACAGTAACGGAGTCCAGGGGGAGGGAGGGAAGTAAACCTCCACACAGTAACGCAGTCCAGGGAGAGGGAGGGAAGTAAACCTCCACACAGTAACGGAGTCCAGGGGGAGGGAGGGAAGTAAACCTCCACACAGTAACGCAGTCCAGGGAGAGGGAGGGAAGTAAACCTCCACACAGTAACGGAGTCCAGGGAGAGGGAGGGAAGTAAACCTCCACACAGTAACGGAGTCCAGGGGGAGGTAAGTAAACCTCCACACAGTAACGGAGTCCAGGGAGAGGGAGGGAAGTAAACCTCCACACAGTAACGGAGTCCGGGGGAGGGAAGTAAACCTCCACATAGTAACGGAGTCCAGGGGGAGGAAAGTAAACCTCCACACAGTAACGGAGTCCGGGGGAGGGAAGTAAACCTCCACACAGTAACGGAGTCCAGGGGGAGGTAAGTAAACCTCCACACAGTAACGCAGTCCGGGGAGGTAAGTAAACCTCCACACAGCATCCTCCCTGGCCTGGTTATCATCCTGTACTTACTAAGGATTACGCCTCAGCAGGAGAGCCCTGGTTACTGCCTCGCCTCCTGACGGCGTTTCGAAGCCTCAGTCGCGTCGCAGTCTCGGAAACCTTATATAGAATCCTCCTCAAAATTCACAAAAACCGAAAAGGAAAAAAATGAAGAAAAAAAAAAACCCACATCGAAGAATAAGATAATCATCTTTAAACTCTATCAGAATAACGGAGGATAGACTGAAACGGGGAACGCGAGAAAGAAACACATCGAAACGAAGCACCGAAGCAACGAAACACTGATAGGAGACACCGAAACGAAACACACGAAGCGGGGAAAACGCGGAAACGAAACAGACAGACGAAACACCAAAACGAAACATCGAAACGAAATTTCAAAGCGTAACACCGAAACGAAACACTGAAGCGAAACACCGACACGAAACATCGAAACGAAACAAGGGAGC
This sequence comes from Panulirus ornatus, assembly GCF_036320965.1. Classification (NCBI taxonomy): domain Eukaryota; kingdom Metazoa; phylum Arthropoda; class Malacostraca; order Decapoda; family Palinuridae; genus Panulirus; species Panulirus ornatus. Next base: position 11,784,751 of record NC_092286.1, read on the forward strand.
GAAACCTCGAAACGAAACACGGAGCGAAATATCGAAACGAAACACTGAAAGGAAACACCGAAACGAAACACCGGGCGCATGACAGAACCGAAACAATATATGTGAGGAGAAATGGTGTGCGTACGTTACCATGAAAGTTGACGCGACATCTAGGCGTCCCAGAATACGACGAGCAAGAGCGGTTGGCTGAGTCTGTGAGATTCTTATGAGAGAAATTCTGTGAGGGTCTGTGGGTCTACCGTGCACTGTTGAAGCCAATTTATGCTAGTTATATAATCTCTCTCTCTCTCTCTCTCTCTCTCTCTCTCTCTCTCTCTCTCTCTCTCTCTCTCTCTCTCTCTCTCTCTCTCTCTCCAGATGGTCATAAGAGAACCCAGCGGAGTTACAGGAAGTGGCCTTTGAGCAAGATGACTAATTCAGCGATGTGAACAATGCACTTGTTAGTTCCTGACAATAACCCATCCAGGAATAGATGAATAATCGAATGGGAAGAGAACGACTTCAAAGATTTAAGAATTATCACGCGGAAGTGAAGCCAAAATAATAAGCGGTACGATAATGAGAACTTACATAACGAGAGACGAAAATTGGATTCGGAGAATGTGAACTCAGGGATGGGACTATGAAGCCAAAATAATGAGCGGTATGATAATGTCCAAAACATGTTTTGGACATTTACATGTTTACCAAATGGCGTCCTAGCTTCGTCTCTTCTATGTATATCAAGTGACTGTTATATTTATCTCTTGTGTCTCCGCTGATGATGTGATTATTACACGAAAGTGCACTTGGGAACTTTTCGTGTTTCATTTTCCCCGTGGACTCATAGGAATATATATATATATATATATATATATATATATATATATATATATATATATATATATATATATATTTATATATATATATATATATATATATATATATATATATATATATATATATATATATACTAAAGAGACAGAGAAAAGACCTGCCATCGTAC
>NC_092286.1:11790735-11863235 GCF_036320965.1 Panulirus ornatus
TATGTTTGCATCATCTGAGATACGATGGATCTTGATGTCTGCAGGCTTTGAGCGGTCCATTCGACCGGATGTCTAGGACTGGTTGGAAATATTAAGGACCTGCTGAAGCCAAGAAAAAGAAAAGAAAAAAAAATCCCTGGAAGGAAACTTAAGTTGAACTTGGGTTTTCTTATAACATGTTTATTGGCCAAAGATACAGACTTTACATTCAATCATCTTGAAGTTTAGATAAGACTCCCTCATAAAATATCGCTCATTTTCGCTTATTTGACATATGGCCTTGGTCTCCAACACCCGTGGAACCTTATCAAATGTTTACTGCGTGTCATTTATACCCAGTAATAACCCGCTCCCAGGCCTAATGGTATTGAACATGGGGAAATACTTTCCATAAATTCCACTGAGGTTGCAGATATCTGCATACAAGCACCACCTTATCAAGAGTCGATCGTCGCCAGTACCAAAGATCTTATTGATGAATTTCTCTCTCTGCTGCGGAGCGTGGGGGGTGGGGGTTCCAATCTCCCTGGACGATTGGCCTCGTTCGAAACCCATTCACATCTCACGAAGGATTCCTTCATATAGGTTCCAGGGGGGGATGAGGAGGAGGATGGAATAGATCCACATATTGACGTCCTCCGCCGTTTCCAGATGACGCTGGTATAATACCACCACCACCAACGTACTGAGCTCAGTGCCTCACCATCTCTCACGAGTGTTAGGTCGAGGGGACTGATCCACCAGACTGATGCATGAGCCACACACACACACACACGCCCACCTGAGCCTCACTTCTGCGAGGGTCAGTCTTACGATTCTCTCCAGCCAACAAGGACGCTGCTCGCAAATTATCACCATCGAACGGCCAAGTTCAGTCTGGCCCACCCGTTCATCACGGATATGAGCGCCATTCGCGTCGTCTCCTCCGTTTGCATGTGCCTTTTGACTCCAGCCACACGGGTCACGTGTGGGAGCTGTGTTCACACACCACGTGACGAGTAAGCATGTGTGTTCCTCTTTTGATAGAGCTGAGCTTATTAGAGGTTCCTCTTTTGATAGAGCTGAGCTTATTAGAGGTTCCTCATCTGATAGAGCTGAGCTTATTAGAGGTTCCTCTTTTGATAGAGCTGAGCTTATTAGAGGTTCCTCTTTTGATAGAGCTGAGCTTATTAGAGGTTCTTCATCTGATAGAGCTGAGCTTATTAGAGGTTCCTCATCTGATAGAGCTGAGCTTATTAGAGGTTCCTCATCTGATAGAGCTGAGCTTATTAGAGGTTCCTCTTTTGATAGAGCTGAGCTTATTAGAGGTTCCTCTTTTGATAGAGCTGAACTCACTAGAGGTTTCTCATCTGATAGAGCTGAGCTTATTAGAAGTTCCTCATCTGATAGAGCTGAACTCACTAGAGGTTCCTCTTTTGATAGAGCTGAGCTTATTAGAGGTTCCTCTTTTGATAGAGCTGAGCTTATTAGAGGTTCCTCTTTTGATAGAGCTGAGCTTATTAGAGGTTTCTCATCTGATAGAGCTGAGCTTATTAGAAGTTCCTCATCTGATAGAGCTGAACTCACTAGAGGTTCCTCTTTTGATAGAGCTGAGCTTATTAGAGGTTCCTCATCTGATAGAGCTGAACTCACTAGAGGTTCCTCTTTTGATAGAGCTGAGCTTATTAGAGGTTCCTCTTTTGATAGAGCTGAACTCACTAGAGGTTTCTCATCTGATAGAGCTAAGTTTACTTGTGGTTCCTCATCTGATAGAGCTGAACTCACTAGAGGTTCCTCATCTGATAGAGCTGAGCTTATTAGAGGTTTCTCATCTGATAGAGCTGAACTTACGAGAGGTTCCTCATCTGATAGAGCTGAGCTTATGAGAGGTTCGTCATCTGATAGAGCTGAGCTTATTAGAGGTTCCTCATCTGATAGAGCTGAGCTTATTAGAGGTTTCTCATCTGATAGAGCTGAGCTTATTAGAGGTTCCTCATCTGATAGAGCTAAGTTTACTTGAGGTTCCTCATCTGATAGAGCTGAGCTTTTTAGAGGTTTCTCATCTGATAGAGCTGAACTTACGAGAGGTTCCTCATCTGATAGAGCTGAGCTTATGAGAGGTTCGTCATCTGATAGAGCTGAGCTTATTAGAGGTTCCTCATCTTACAGAGCTAAGTTTACTTGAGGTTCCTCATCTGATAGAGCTTAGTTGAGGTTACTCATCTGATAGCGCTGCGCTGAACTAGAGTCTCCTAGTCAATTTCCTATGATGAATAGAGTCACGAAAACCAACTCTATTAGAGGAGATTCAGAATCTAATTCCGTGATCCATCCTGCTACAGAGTGTGTTAAAGAAACACATTCCAGCGGAATCAAGAGAGGTTTTGCTGGGGGGAAATTGGATAAGGCGAAGGCATCTTGTGAATACTTTGTGGAGTCTGGGACCTCAAAGGCCTCTCGTAATTAACATACATGATAGATAATTTGCTCCGGCAAAGGAACGGACGAACAACTCACTCAACCACTTTCGCACACACACACACACACACACACACACACACACACACACACACACACACACACACACACACACAACACACACACACACACGAACTCTCTCTCTCTCATTGCACGCTTGCACCAGCAAAGCTAAACTAGGCTAAGTGTATTTTGAGAAATGAGGATGGGCTATTTAAGGCCTGTCGTAGTGTGTGTGTATATATATATATATATATATATATATATATATATATATATATATATATATATATATATATATATATATTATATATATATATATAAGTATATATATATATATATATATATATATATATATATATATATATATATATATATATATATATATATATATGTATGTTGATAGAGATGCTCTGTGGAAGGTATTAAGAATATATGGTGTGGGAGGCAAGTTGTTAGAAGCAGTGAAAAGTTTTTATCGAGGATGTAAGGCATGTGTACGTGTAGGAAGAGAGGAAAGTGATTGGTTCTCAGTGAATGTAGGTTTGCGGCAGGGATGTGTGATGTCTCCATGGTTGTTTAATTTGTTTATGGATGGGGTTGTAAGGGAGGTAAATGCAAGAGTCCTGGAAAGAGGGGCAAGTATGAAGTCTGTTGGGGATGAGAGAGCTTGGGAAGTGAGTCAGTTGTTGTTCGCTGATGATACAGCGCTGGTGGCTGATTCATGTGAGAAACTGCAGAAGCTGGTGACTGAGTTTGGTAAAGTGTGTGGAAGAAGAAAGTTGAGAGTAAATGTGAATAAGAGCAAGGTTATTAGGTACAGTAGGGGTGAGGGTCAAGTCAATTGGGAGGTGAGTTTGAATGGAGAAAAACTGGAGGAAGTGAAGTGTTTTAGATATCTGGGAGTGGATCTGTCAGCGGATGGAACCATGGAAGCGGAAGTGGATCATAGGGTGGGGGAGGGGGCGAAAATTTTGGGAGCCTTGAAAAATGTGTGGAAGTCGAGAACATTATCTCGGAAAGCAAAAATGGGTATGTTTGAGGGAATAGTGGTTCCAACAATGTTGTATGGTTGCGAGGCGTGGGCTATGGATAGAGATGTGCGCAGGAGGATGGATGTGCTGGAAATGAGATGTTTGAGGACAATGTGTGGTGTAAGGTGGTTTGATCGAGTAAGTAACGTAAGGGTAAGAGAGATGTGTGGAAATAAAGAGAGCGTGGTTGAGAGAGCAGAAGAGGGTGTTTTGAAATGGTTTGGGCACATGGAGAGAATGAGTGAGGAGAGATTGACCAAGAGGATATATGTGTCGGAGGTGGAGGGAACGAGGAGAAGAGGGAGACCAAATTGGAGGTGGAAAGATGGAGTGAAAAAGATTTTGTGTGATCGGGGCCTGAACATGCAGGAGGGTGAAAGGAGGGCAAGAAATAGAGTGAATTGGAGTCATGTGGTATACAGGGGTTGACGTGCTGTCAGTGGATTGAAGCAAGGCATGTGAAGCGTCTGGGGTAAACCATGGAAAGCTGTGTAGGTATGTATATTTGCGTGTGTGGACGTATGTATATACATGTGTATGGGGGGGGGGGGGGTTGGGCCATTTCTTTCGTCTGTTTCCTTGCGCTACCTCGCAAACGCGGGAGACAGCGACAAAGTATAAAAAAAAAAAAAAAAAATATGTATGTATGTATGTATATATACAAAGGTGTTACCGGATTTCGCCTGCTAGTGGTCTGTAACGCAAGGTACAACTCACACCTTCAGTGAGGCTGTATCACCGACAGTGGACAGGTAACAATATTATCGAGTATATTCTCCAACCAAAAGAGTCCACCATATCCCTATCTTAAGTTGCTTGAGTTTCAGAACTGATAATGATGATGATAATGATAGTAGTAATGATAATAATAATAATGATATTATTATTATTAATGTTGATAACTATATTAATGATAGTAATGATAATAATGATGATAATAATGATAGTAATGATAAAAGCTATTAAATTCATTACAATGATGATAATAACAATGATAATAATAATAATAATAATGCCTCGTTCTCCATGACGTACCGTTTTCTACAATACAATTAAAACCATTTCCAACTTCCCCGAGAAAGAAAAAAAGATATATACAGTAAAACCGGCTTCAGATAAAAATGTTTACCTCTGTACATCTTCCTTAAAGCTGCCACACGACCACCCTTTCTCACACCAGTAAATTCCTGCTATTGAATCTTTCCTTTTCTAATCCGATTTTAGCCTAGCTCACCTTTCCCCCGGACCCACACACACACACACACACACACACACACACACACACACACACACACACACACACACTACCCAGGCAATTTCCCTGGTTTCTTTTGTTCACTGGCACAACATCTATTTTCGTTGGGTATTCCCTCCGAGTGTCGCCCTTAACGTTGTTTACAATAGTAGTATACAATACCAGTCTATAGGTTCTAATGCTGTATGTTTAGGAGAGGAGGATCACGCCCCTTGGTGTACATACTATCCATTTATGGTTAGGTCTGCTCTTCGAATTTCTTAGGTTATGATACCTCTTCAGGGGGTGTGTGTCGTCTAGTGGTATCTTTTTAATACTACTGTGATGATATTCTACTCGTTCATTCCCTTCTTTGCCCTAAAGGAGTGAGTACATAAACCACCACCCCAAGATAGGTGAGTAAGGTTCACGGTTTATCCTTTTCGTATCGTGTACATAAACCACACTTTGAAGAGAAACGAATTCAATGGAGGTACCGTTTAGCAGCTGTGTACATAAACCACCCCTTATATACGTAAGTAAAATTCATGCTTTACTCTTCAAGATTAGGTGAATAAACCTCCCTTATAGATCAGTAAATTCATGGTTTGCTCTCTCGTATTGTGTACATAAACCACCACCCTTATGGAGAAGTAAACTTCACGGTATACCTTCTTGTATTGTGTACATAAACCACGCATATAGATCAGTAAACTTCAGTTTATCCTTTGATATTGTGTACATAAACCACCCCTTATAGATAAGTAAACCTCACGGTTTACCCTCGTAAGTACTGCGTACTTAAACCACACTAGATCGGTAAACGAAATTCATGGTTTACCCGCTTCTGCAGTCCTTGTTCACCTGGTGGAACCAGACTCCATATTCTGTGGACATTCCAAACGTGTCCTCGCTGATTATTGCCCTATTTATCTGCTGCTTCGCCGAGGACGATATATTTTTGTGTACGATCATAATATTGTTTTCAAGGGATCCGACCCATTTTACTGCTTTATACGATACGATTAAGAGAGAGAGAGAAAAAAAAATATTCACTTCATAGTATTATCTTTCTGCATGAGTATAAGAAGTGTATTTTCAGATATTCTTTTTTTTTTTGTCTATTTTTATTCATACAGCTTGGCTCGTTAGGTTATCTCTAATTGGCATTATAGTTGAATTATGAGAAAGGTAGTCAGTAATTGTTAATGGCGGGTTGGGTTGTTTTTGATCTGTTTTTTGCATATTATCATCCCCGACCAACTTTTTACTGTTCCCAGCCTTGTTCTCTCTTATGGTAAAAGTTTTGATATCATTATGATAGCCAGAATGATAACTGGTTTTACTGGTCTGAAAAATTAACAAGATAACAAATGGATAACTGGTTTCACGTCTGAAAAATTAGGATGATAACCAGTTCTACGCCTGAAAAAAAAAAACCAAGATAACCGAAATGATAACTGGTTTTACGTCTGAAAAATTAACAAGATAACCAAAATGATAACTGGTTTTACGTCTGAAGAATTAACAAGATAACCAAAATAATAACTGGCTTTACGTCTGAAAAATTATCAAGACATTCATAATGATAACTGGTTTTGTGTCTGAAAAATTAACAAGATAACCAAAATGATAACTGGCTTTACGTCCGAAGAATAAACAAGATAACCAAAATGATAACTGCCTTTACGTCTGAAGAATTAACAAGATAACCAAAATGATAACTGCCTTTACGTCTGAAAATTTATCAAGATAACCAAATTGATAACCGGTTTTGTGTCTGCCCTACCCAGACCTCGAGTGGCATGCATGGTAATTACAAATCCCTTGTTATTCATGTATTAAAGATGGTCTTTTCTTTTTTCTCTCTCGCTACCAATTACCAACGAACCTGATCTGTTTTCGTAATATCCTTTTATATTTTCATTTTTCTTTTTTGACTGGTGCAGTTTCCTACAACTTTTAAACCATAAACGAACCAATGAACGAAATTACGTGCCTGCAAGACTCCTAGAAATGGAGAAAAAGTTATAAGAAAAGCGGAAATAAAAGAGTTGAGTGTTTCCCTCCAACAAATCTTCTTTGTCCTTTTTCAATGAAAATAATGGGCATTACCTGCCGTACACAGAACTATTATGACTTTATAAGAAGAATTGGATTGTTTTTTTCTTTTTGAACATTTATATAAGAAGAGTTTGATGTTTTTATATCCTTTTTACACACTTATATAAAAAGAGTTGGATTTTTTTTCTTTTTACACATTTATATGAGAAGAGTTGAATTTTTTTTTTCTTTTTAAACATTTCTATAAGAAGAGTTGGATTGTTTTTTTTTTCTTTACACATTTATAGAAGAAGAGTTGAATTTTTTTCTTTTTAAACATTTCTATAAAAAGAGTTGGATTGTTTTTTTTTCTTTTACACATTTATGTAAGAAGAGTTGAATTTTTTTCTTTTCATGCATTTCTATAAGAAGAGTTGGATTTTTTTTTTTTTTTCTTTCTACACATTTCTATAATAAGAGTTGGATGTTTTGTTTTCTTTCTACACATTTCTATAATAAGAGTTGGATTTTTTGTTTTCTTTCTACACATTTCTATAATAAGAGTTGGATTTTTTGTTTTCTTTCTACACATTTCTATGAGAAGAGTTGGATGTTTTATTTTCTATTTACACATTTATAGAAGAGTTGGATGTTTTATTTTCTATTTACACATTTATATAAGAAGAGTTTGATGTTTTTATTTCCTTTTTACACATTTATATATAAGAAGAGTTGGATTTTTGTTTTCTTTCTACACATTTCTATGAGAAGAGTTGGATGTTTTATTTTCTATTTACACATTTATATAAGAAGAGTTGGATTTTTTTTGTGATTTGCGTTGTTACTGTCGTCATAAACGTCTTGGTGTTATGTTACTTACCGGCTGTTAACTGTGGTAACCATCTTAACTGTGGTAACCTTCATAACTTTGGTAACCTTCATAACTGTGGTAACATTCATAAATGACGTAGACTTCATAACTGTGGTAACCATCTTAACTGTGGTAACCTTCATAACTATGGTAACCTTCATAATTGTGGTAACCTTCATAATTGTAGTAACCTTTATAACTGTGGTAACCTCATAATTGTGGTAACCTTCATAATTGTAGTAACCTTCATAATTGTGGTAACCTTCATAATTGTGGTAACCTTCATAATTGTGGTAACCTTCATAATTGTAGTAACCTTTATAACTGTGGTAACCTTCATAATTGTGGTAACCTTCATAATTGTGGTAACCTCCCATCACTGTGGTAACCTTCATAAATGTGGTAACCTTCATAATTGTAGTAACCTTCATAATTGTGGTAACCTCCCATCACTGTGGTAACCTTCATAATTGTAGTAACCTTTATAATTGTAGTAACCTTTATAGATGTGGTAACCTTCATCACTGTGGTAACCTTCATAATTGTGATAATCTTCTTAACTGTGGCAACCTTTATAATGATACTGGAAACAAAGTTGAAAATCTCCTTAGAGTTGTTTCTTTTCCTTTTTTTTCCTTCTTCTTTGTTTCCAGAAGAAACGGCCGGAGTGTGCAAGTTAAACCTTAAGCGATATGAGAAAAAATACACATTCCCACGAGTGGTGGCTGGGGGTCCTAGTGGCTTTATTTGTACGAAGGCTTAACAACTTCATGTAATAATCTCTCTCTCTCTCTCTCTCTCTCTCTCTCTCTCTCTCTCTCTCTCTCTCTCTCTCTCTCTCTCTCTCTCTCTCGTAACTCCTTCTCGCCCCAAATGGAAACGCTGTGTGCGTGTGTTTGTGTCTGTATGTGTGTGTTGTGTGTGTGTGTGTGTGTGTGTGTGTGTGTGTGTGTGTGTGTGTGATGTCAGTTTCGACTTGGATGTCAACACTGTGGACTCCCACGTTGACCTTGGACAGGAAACACGTCTAGATCCTGTAATAAAGCCGTGTTTGCAACGATGGTTCCCCTTTTCACTACGTTCTGTTTCTGCATCCGAGTCTCGTCGATTCGAAAACAAGACTTTCGTAAATGACGCTCTAGATTCACTGGTTTACAAAGCGAGTCAACTTGCCTCAGGGATAGACATACGTATCTAGGCTAAAGATACAACGAAATTGTCGTAGGTGACTTTGATACATTCATCCAGTGCCGTAAACACATTCCATTACTAAGACGCGTATATTTCCTATACAGTAACGAAATCCCTTGGGTATGTATGATGATTTTAATCATACATACCTGCGTATGTAGGTATGTATACGAACAGACTACAGAAGAGACACGTAATACGTGCGCAGGATACGCAACTAGGTCATCAGAGTGAAAAGGAAGGATTGATCATTGAGTACCACAATCTTCACGTTTTCGTTTCCCCTGTGATGACGTGCACACAGTGTATGCCTTCGTGGCCGGCCCTGACGTTCGTAAGGTTATGCATATTCACGGCGTCGAGGCCAAAGTCGAGAAACGGACGAGGTAGATTGGAGGTTTATGGTAACTTCAGTTTTTCTTGGTCCACTGATGATTAATTAAACAGCCCGTTTTTCTGGTGCGTTTGTCGCAGCTTCGAGACTGCGCATCAATAAGGAGCAGGGATGTGGTGGACTCTTTTGGAGTGAGAAGGTTGTCCCTGACGAGATGTACATACATACGCCTGTTGGTCCATGACAATGATGAAGCCTCTTTGAAAAGTGAGTTTTCTCACGCGGGGTAGCTACATGCAGCCGAGGTCCGGTGTCGCATATATATACTTCCAAGGCGTCCATTCTATCTTTATGAGGCTCTTGCAGCTCTCAGGAAGAAGGCCACGTCCACTGGTCGGGACCAAAAGTCATAATGAGTCGTGATTTAAGCCCCTTTGTCTGCAGTGAGTGCAGGGCAGTAAATAAAGTGCTCGGTGTCTTCGTTATGGTAGATGTATCGTGGGCAGGAAAGGTCTAGGGATATGGTGAAACGGTTTGTGTGTAGTGTTACAGTGATGAATAGATGTCCAGAGCGTAAACGGGAAGGTGTGACTCGTGTTTGTCTAGGGAGTGTGGTTTCAGATGGGTGTATGTCTGTTCTGTTGGAGTGTGGGTTGCCAGGGCGGTTATTTACTGCTCGGCGGGTTATACCAGTGTCAATGTTTTCTATTTATTGAGGACTGAGGGTAGGGTTCTGTCAGTAGTAGTTACTGAAGTAGGAAGTAGGAGTAGCTCTTTATTTCTACTTGGGGTTTGGTGTTTGGCTGTAGAAGTGGTGTAGGTGGATGGTATCCTGTCTCGTTACATAGGGATGAGTGTCGAAGGTGTTGAGGTGGGAGTGAATTGAGCGCTTGTGGGTACAGCAAGGCAGCCAGTGATTGTTATGTGTGCACTGTACTGTATGATGTGCAGATCTGATATATTTGCCTTTGAAAGAATAGAAGACCAGGCAGGTGAGGCTTGATTTAAGTTGGAGTGGAGTAATTGTGTGGGAAGGGTTATTTTTTTTTTTTCCATGGCCAATCATCACCGTATTATTAGTACATGTCTTTTATAGATTTCAAGTTTTGTTACAACAATATATGCTTTCTGAATATTTGTATTTCGTTGATTTATCATTACTTACACTTAAAGATCAGCAAAGAAAGTAGTTACAAGAAAAATCATCATAAAACTGGTCCTTTCGCTAACTGGTCAATTAGGTGTTCATATTTTTTAATCATTTCTAATTCACGAGTAAAATTTATATCAGTCACTCGTCGACGTTTTTTTTTTTCTTTTAATTTGACAGAAAATGGTAGCAGATCTGTTTGCTCAAGTGTTTTTAATGATCATTAAATAAAACATTTCCGAACTCATTTTATCTTTCCTTCGCTCGCTGAATTATCGACAACGCTCTGTTATCTTTACTGGGATGAATTCATCGGACGTCTGAGCTTCATATGTAGGTTGTAATACATAAAATGAAAAAAAGAAAGACATTTCACAACTTTGTTTTGTAAGGAAGTTTAGAGCTGGGGTTGGTAACGCTTGCTAATTGAATGCCTTTCTTACTACTAAGACTTTCGTGAGCACACGCTTCCATTTTATATATATATATATATATATATATATATATATATATATATATATATATATATATATATATATATATATATATGTGTGTGTGTGTGTGTGTGTGTGTGTGTGTGTGTGTGTATGTATATATACATTCATTTTACTTATCTGCCGTCTCCTGCGTTAGCGAGGTAGCGCAAGGAAACAGACAAGGAATGGCCCAACCCACCCACATGCACATGTATATACATACAACGCCCACACACGCATATATACATACATATACATTTCAACGTATACATACATATACATACACAAACATAGACATATATATTTACACATGTACATATCCATACTTGCTGCCTTCATCCATTCACGTCGCCACCCCGCCACACACGAAATAGCATCACCCCCACCCCCTCCAGCACGCTCATTAATTGGCTGTAGTCTTTACATAGTAAGGCACTGGAGGAAATCATGGAAAACGGAGAGTAATGAGCAGAGGAAATGAGTGGGGAAGACAAGACCACTGGTCTTGGAAGGCTGGCGACTGACGGACAGATTGCTCACTTAAGTTTACCTCCTGTCTCTTATATAATTACGTATTGGTATTGTAAGGGAGGGAAAGGAGTTCTACACTAGTGGGGGGGCCTGTCTCTTGAACTTTCGCTGCTGTCAGTCACTTTTTTATTACTTTTCTATGCTTTCCACAATCATAGTTTAATCAGTAATTGTGTGTGGGTGCGAGTGTGTGTGTGTGTGTGTGTGTGTGTGTGTGTGTGTGTGTGTGTGTGTGTGTGTGTGTGTGTGTGTGTGTGTGTGTGTTTGTGTGTGTGCGCGCGCGCGCTCGTAAACTCTTTTTTTCCAGTATAGTAATACCTTACAACTAAGAAATCACATCCTCGACATTATCATCCAACATTATATGTAAACTGAATACTTTTATCACATCATCACATCACAACGGTGCCAAAATAAATCTTGGAGAGTCTTATCAATTTCACAACTCCCTTTAGTCAAATGTTAATATCGACGAAGCGATGTTAAAACTGTTAAATGTCGGCGAAGTGATGGTAAAACCCCGGTACACTGTTTTAGTCACGTCCTGCAATAAACTGCTGCCAAAAGAGAGGAAGAGAGAGAGAGAGAGAGAGAGAGAGAGAGAGAGAGAGAGAGAGAGAGAGAGAGAGAGAGAGAGGTTCCTCCCTCCTCCTGCAACAGAAGAGGTATTCACTCCCGAAGAACAGAGCGGCCGAAGAATGAAAGAAATTTGTTGAGTCCGCCCTGTGTTCGTCCACCGCTTGCCGAGATGAGGAAGGAAATTTAAAGTTAATGGAAAGCTGATGGAAAGCAGGGTTCTCTGAGGGTTCAAGCCTGGAAAAGAGAGTGTAGGGGAGGACCAGTATATCGGGTGATTATGGGGGCATTAAATGGGAATGGATAATGGGTAGAGGGAGTGTAGTGGGGAAGAGAAAAAAAAAAAGAAGTTAATCTTAGTGGTCCAAGAACATAACCCAAAACTTTGGGAATAGACTAGAGGACAGAGGAAAGAAATACATTTTCTTTTCTATCTTTTTTTTTTATAGCTTGTGCTCTTTAAGTGTCTGGATTCATGAAATAGGCTTTCCAAAGTTTCCAGCCCAAGGCCCAAACACTTTAAAAATGGGCGATTTTTTTTCCCCACACCTAGTTTGATATATCTTAAAAAAATAAGATTGGTTTGGTCTCAGTGTTAGTATCGTCCTGAGCAGAATACTGGATTGTTATGTTACAGTAGAGTACCTTCCCAGATATATGATGGCAGCTACTCAAACTCGACACTCCCTCTCCCTCACCATTCATTTCCTGCACGTTGCTCACATTGCAGGAAAATATTACGAAACGAATTCTGGGATGATGTTGAACACTTCTCTGGGAAGGATCCAGCTGACAACAAGATATGCAAATGCACCCCAGAACTCCTAACCTTTTAGAATAGTTTTCAGGGATTTCAACTTTCCTTGTCCAGCTTTTGCATTGATAGGATCACAACCATTGCAAAGATGAAGTTCTAAGACTGTACCGCATCCTTCACTCCTCCCAGTGCTGTGTCATCAATACTGTGACATCAGCCAGTCTGACTCATGTGGTTGATGCCCTGCTGAATGATGGAGGAGTTCGCTGTTGATGTCTTTGTTAAGGCTAAGGTTTGATAAATGAAGACATTTGTATCAGCCGTTGATCAGATCAGAGATTTGAATACAAATGCCGGTTTATTTTTTCTTTAATTGGACTTGAGAAAATCAGTCTCTTGGAAGCCATCTTGAGTAGATATATTGAATTTGTCGCTCGTTGTAAACAATGCTTTCATACCACTTTTTGTCTCTCTCTCTCTCTCTCTCTCTCTCTCTCTCTCTCTCTCTCTCTCTCTCTCTCTCTCTGCTCTTTCCGACCCTTACCAGGGATATGTTCTAGCTTATTCTTGCTGTCTGTCCATGATAGCAATTTCCCTCCAATTCCTCCTTTTTTGTGATCTTACAAAGCCGCAGTAAAACATGCCCCGCGAACTGACTGACTGGTTCCTTGTATACGTCGAATACTGCATCAACTCTCTCACTATCGTGGCCAGGATGAAGAATTTCTGGCCCATCTCGATCAGAGAGATCATCAGGTATGAAATTCTTCCCATGAAGCCCTTGGGTGAGTGGCTGCCATGGCATCAGTACTTGGGTGTGGGTTCTTTCTTCAGATGGTTCTTGAGTAAAGTCTTCTCACCTTTCCTCATAGTGTCTGCCAACAGCATTTTCTTCCAGCATCCAAGCTGATGGACCAAGAAGAGACAAAGAGCACCACAACATGTCCAATTGTCTGTCCTGAATAGTTGTAGGTCGGCTCTCAAGATCATGTTCCCTTTCCCTGGCACCCAGAAGAGAGATTCTCCTAACGTGCACTCGAAACTGAGAGTGCAAAAAGCTCCCGAAGTGTTGTTATCTGGTATGAGTGTTAGAGGACTCTTCCAGCATCCTAGTTATTGATGTACGCTGGAAGGTGGCGCTTAGATGACTAGATCGTTCGCTGCTTCTTGTTTTCTTTGTTTACTGTTGTCTGAAGTTCTGGGTAGCGTGGAGGACAGTAATTTATGTTGTACGTTTTTTTTTTTTTGTCAATTCCCACAGCGCCATGTCTCTTCTGTACGAAGAACTCAACAAGAAGAGGATGTCAGTTTAGAAAAAGGAGTGTCCTATTGAGTACTTCTTTCAAAATGTTTCACTCGCATTATGCAACATCGATCTCCTTCAAGATTGAGGATGAAGAGGAAGGGTTCCTTCGGTCGAACCCGCTTCCCATGATCGCTACAACAGTGACCGTGAGAGATTGGATAAGACGCGCAACCAGAAGGCGCTCAGGGTAACAGGATGTGAGCATCCACGGCTGTAATACAATCTTGGGCGATGGGCCGAGACAGTGAGGGTCCTGATGCGAGATGGTGATGATGCCTACTTACCATCAAACAAACTCCCACTGTGGGATGTGTTCGGTGTGATAAGAGAGGAGAATTCTCTTCTCGAAACGTAGGTATTGCCAAATTATAAACTGCTTCTTCGTCCACCCTAAAGCGCTCTACCGCTGTTTTAGATAGTTCACGACTCTTAAGTTCCTTTGATATACTTTGTCTGTCTTTGACAAAAATGAAAAGAAAAAAAGAGGAATGTTTGCTTTGTTGTCACACACACTCGACAGGGTGTGTGTGTGTGTGTGTGTGTGTGTGTGTAGTAGTGCCTTGCTTTGAGGAATGTGCAGGATCCAAGACATCCTTTTTGACCTACAAAACTTTACTGGTTTTCCAACTTGGACCGAGAGTTTTTGTTGGGTAAACTTTAGTCTGCATTTTCTGTGATACTTTTAGCTTTTCAAACTGTCGTTGGATTGTCTCGAAAATTATCTCAAACTGATGCACTGCAGCGGCTTCGCCGAACTTGCCTATCAAGGAAAAGTCGTCACCTTGGAGACTGGCGGACCGATTTATTGGTGACTGTATCTTATGTACAGTGCAATGTTCACAGTCTGTACCCTGTCTGGGTCGCTTCACTTCAGTGTTCACAGTCTGTACCCTGTCGGGGTCGCTTTACACTGCAATGTTCACAGTCTGTACCCTGTCGGGGTCGCTTCACTTCAGTGTTCTGTGACATCTTAATGGCTCTCAGGCTCAGTTTTTGCTCCTGTACGCCCAAGATTTCATCTCCTCTCCCCAGTTTGCTGAGGGGAAACGAGGATCAACATTTTGTAATCTCTGTGTGTCAGAATAATCGAAAAAAGAAAAATGATAAAGTTCAAAATGAGAATAAATCACAACCTTTCCTTTACGTTTTCTTTTTTTTTTTTTTAATCTCAGGTAATTTTAGTATGGAAAACGTGGTGGGGTAATTGACTGTGGTCATCGCCATGAAAGATTCCCCTCCTCCAGTGCGTGTGTGATTAGCGAGATAGATGGTGCGTCCAACGTCCACAGGTCAGAATAGAAATGTTCCCCCTCCATCCTCCTCCTCCTCCTCTACCTCCTCCTCCTCATACTCCTTCCTCCTCCTTCTCCTACTTCTCCTCCTCTTCCTCCTCCTCCTCCTCCTCCTCCTCCTCCTCCTCCTCCTACTCCTTCCTCTTCCTCCTCCTCCTCCTCCTCTACCTCCTCCTCCTCATACTCCTTCCTCCTCCTCCTCCTCCTCCTCCTCCTCCTCCTCCTCCTCCTCCTCCACCTCCTCATACTCCTTCCTTCTCCTCCTCCTACTCCTCCTTCCTCTTCCTGCTCCTCCTTCCTCCTCCTTCTCCTCCTCCTCCTCATACTCATACTCCTTCCTCCTCCTTCCTCCTCCTCCTTCCTCCTCCTCCTCCTCCTCCTCCTCCTCCTCCTCCCTCCTCCCCCCTCCTCTTCGCACTTTGCCCTAATGCAATCCCCTCGCCACGAAACTTAGCGGAGAGTTCCTTTTACGGCGTCGTGGTAATCAGCTGATTGGGTCAGTTGCATCGGGGGGAAGGAAAAAAAAAAAAAGCCCCCGGGAGTGGCTATTATAATAAGAGGGGCGTTTTTTCCCTACGTTTAAAGACAGACTCAAATCCTTTGGGGAAGTGGAGGGGGGGGGGGGGCTGTGGCTCGTGTTTCCTTGATGATGTGATGGGAATAAGAAAAAAAAGAAGAAGAGAAACTGCAATGTTTCAGTGTCTGAGTGAAACTTTTCGAATCCAGTCACAGCAGTAGGTCTTCAACCAGCCAGTGCTGTAGGCCTTCAACCAGTCAGTGCAGTAGGTCTTCAACCAGTCAGAGCAGTAGGTCTTCAACCAGTCAGAGCAGTAGGTGTTCAACCAGTCAGAGCAGTAGGTCTTCAAGCAGTCGGTGCAGTAGGTCTTCAACCAGCCAGAGCAGTAGGTGTTCAACCAGTCAGTGCAGTAGGTCTTCAACCAGTTAGGGCAGTAGGTCTTCAACCAGTCAGAGCAGTAGGTCTTCAACCAGTCAGAGCAGTAGGTCTTCAACCAGCCAGAGCAGTAGGTCTTCAACCAGTCAGAGCGGTAGGTCTTCAACCAGTCAGGGCAGTAGGTCTTCAACCAGCCAGAGCAGTAGGTCTTCAGCCAGTCAATGCTGTAGGTCTTCAAGCACCCAAGCTGTGGTCTTCACGGACCAACTGCTTCAGTCCACGATTTTTAAGTAGTCCTAAGGCCGGACCACCTCGCTCGGACCATGGGTCTGTCTGGTCTGTTCACGTGACTTATGTAACTCGAAGTTACTTATCTGTCATTTGCTTTTTAAGTCATCGTCTATATCCATTGTCAAACTCAAGTTCCTGATCTGTCATAAGTCTTAAGGCACCTCCTATCTCTCTCTCGTCTGTTCTGTGACTGGTCGTCTGTGTTGCCTGTTTCCCCGTCTAAGAGATGAGATTGAGAAAATCTCGTTGGCACTGGGAAGAACAAAACAAAAAAAAAAAAGAAAAAAAATGGCTGTGCGATCTACGCCTTCGTTGTCGTCCAAATGGACCAGGCAAGAAGGTCAAGGTTTGAGAGCCATCTAGCCCTTACTACACACACACACACACACACACACACACCTTTCGAACCTTTGAGAGGGTAAGGTGTATGCCATTGTCGTTCTCGGACCGCCTGCAGGTCAACAGGTCGACCTGAACTCTCTCTCTCTCTCTCTCTCTCTCTCTCTCTCTCTCTCTCTCTCTCTCTCTCTCTCTCTCTCTCTCTCTCTCATCCCCCCCAAGCTTGATACATGGACTACGCCTGACTGGATATGCCATCTTCACACGAGAGTGTTTCCCCTCCGGTGAATTTAACTGCGAAAGAGAAATACACATATTAGATATCTTTACCAGTGAACCGGTAACTCAGTGAATCTCTCGAGAGGATCTTTATCCAAGCTGCGGTCGCCTTAGTGTAAACAACGCGACACTGACGTATTCCCTGGCTCTCTGGCCGTTGAAAGTTTTCCTCCAGGGCTGATCAGAGGAGCGGTCGCCTGGTGTAAACACCAGACGGACACCAGCAGTATACATACCACGAAGACTTTTTTGAAAACCTCAACTCACCGACGTCCCTCACCAAGAGCCACCACCTTGTATAAACCAGTCCTCGTACAGATACAAGAATTTATCTTATGCCTACGACTGTCCATGTCATGAAAACAGATACAAGAATCTGTCTTATGCCTACGACTGTCCATGTCATGAACACAGATACAAGAATCTGTCTTATGCCTACGACTGTCCATGTCCTGAACACAGATACAAGAATCTGTCTTATGCCTACGACTGTCCATGTCATGAACACAGATACAAGAATCTGTCTTATGCCTACGACTGTCCATGTCATGAACACAGATACAAGAATGTGTTTTATGCCTACGACTGTCCATGTCATGAACAACTCATGAACAAGTGCACAGCTAAACAAGCAAAAAGCTTAAAGTTACCCCATAGTCATGCGTATGTCAACCAATGTATTACAGTAAATCCTGTATTACTGCAAAGCATGGAACGTGAAAATAATATTCATCACTTAATGTTCAACTGTTAAACACATAATGTACGTTAACATAACATTACTGCTGTTCAACAAGTATGTAACTTTACATCAGTTAATGTTCATTGTCGTGAAATGCATAATGTATGTCAACACAATAATACCGCCGTTCAGCCAATCTGTAACTTCATCCCGCGTAATGTTCCACCAGTCACACACGTTTGTAGAATGTATAAACCGTGAAATTGGCTTTGTAAAACTTTTTCTGTACTGTGTGTGGGTAGACCTCACTCACGTGCTTACCCAAAAGCTTGAGAAGTAGAAAGCTCTACCTTGATCTTAAGCTGTATTGAGGTTAACTACTGTTGTAACTACCAGAACTCCCCCCCACTTCACCCCCACCCAACCCTTCTCCAATTATGTAATTCCCCACCAACTGTCAATTTTCAGCCCAAATGGCTATCTGAATGTAATAAACCGTTCTTTATTCATTTCTGTTTATCAAACGACAGACACACACACACACACACACACACACACACACACACACACACACACAAGAGGTTCTTCGTCCATCAGGTGATCCTTGCCAGCGACCGTCTAGAACCATCTGTTCACGTAGGAGTTCCTCGGGGAGACTAAAAGGATGTGTGGCCAGAGGCAGCTGAGCGCCCGTAAGATATACATATGCCAGTGTTCCCCTTCATGCTGGGGAGGTGAACCACCGCCTGCGAAGGAGGGGAAGCCACGTTAAGCCTCACCAAGCCTCAGTACACCTGTACGTTGGTGACCCGTTTTGTGTGTGTGTGTGTGTGTGTGTGTGTGTGTTTTGGGGTGGGGTGGGTTCCATTACTGTCTTCGGGTGTTCGTATTGACGGGCGATGGCCAAGTGTTATTATAAGGCATGATGGCGCTACACGTATTTGAGTGGGTGGTATTGACTCATATAAGGGCTTATATCTCGTGTCGTTGAGGTGTTCAGAAAGGTAAGTAGGTGGAGGGGGGGCGAATGGTTCAAGCCTATGGCAACGATTATATACTGTGTACCTTTTATGTCTCTCTGTATCTGTAGTGACTATATGGAAGGTATCTATATGTAGGTAATCTATCTATGTACTTTAGATATATCCTATTATGGTTTTGGGTGCTTTTGTTATCGGTTGGATGAAGCATTTGAGAGTTGCCTTTGGATATCACAAAGGACTAGGATAATAGGAGAGGTAGAATGGATTGTTGTCTATAGGAACTGTATAGACTGAATAGAAAGGTATCATTATACAAATTCTCTTCATACAAAGGATCTGAAACCATTGGTTCTCTTCCTATAAAGGGTATGGAACCATTTGATTCTTTTCCCATAAGGGGTATGAAACCATTTGATTCTCTTCTTATAAAGGATATGAAACCATTTGATTCTCTTCCTATAATGGATATAAAACCATTTGATTCTCTTCCTATAAAAGATACAAAACCATTTGGTTCCCATATTGCTTTGATGTCGATTTTGTTGATATAGGGAGATCGTGTCATATGCTTATTGCACATGTGTTGCATAGTCTTATCTGTGTTGTGTTGCGAGGGAGGGGTTTAGTTTGAAGAGTGTGATATGCGAGTGTGATTTTTTCATTCTTAGTTGTTCTGTGTCACCACGATAATTGAGGACTTTTAAGGGGATAATCTCATTCGCTTAAGGATAATCCATTCTCTGAGAAATGAAAAGGTAACGCTTTAGCATTTACTTAATAACATATATGGCAGCTTTAATCCCGTGAATATATTAAAAATGAGAAAATTGCTTTCTGCTACCTCCACATTTACACCCGGTAGTTAACATAGTCTGTAAACTTTGAAAACTGCAAAGTGATGATTTATATCTTAATCCATTCATGTAAATCAGTTATGTATGTGTCCGTGTGTACGTCAGAATCTTACCATTGCCAGGTAAAACCATTTGGAGTCTTGACTTCAAACCCCCGTAGACGTATTGCCTCGTAGTCGGCTCTTATCAAGGCTGTATTAAACAATTAAGGCAACATTCATGTTCAAAAGCCATTTGCATACGATGTGTCTGAATGCCATTTAAGCTTAGCCAGAGACGGGCTGCAATTTGTTGTTTCCTGTTCAGCCAGAGAGCAGTTTTGATTACAGGAACTTCTGTCTCCATTGTCCCAACTCGTCATTGACCAGGACGAGAGTTGGTGAATATTCAAGTGTACCTCGCCCTGGAGAGCACAGAGGAATCACAACGGGAAATTAGAAGGTTGGAAAAACAAAAATAATGCAATTCCATCAGTCAACAGACGAAGATGGCAGCAAGCTGACTCGACCCCACACTGCATCACCCACTTGACCACACTAAGACTCCACAATGCATCATCCACTTGACCACACTAAGACTCGTCCTGTGTACACCTTCCAGTTTTCCAAAGTAGCGAATTCATCATACAGAGGGCAACAGGAGGAGCGAGAAGATTACCTCTCTCCTTTTTCCAGGTAAATCTGCGCATCGTGGGTACAATATGTCGTTCCAATTAGGTCTAAAGATCCTTCTCCTCCCTCCCTCCTTCCTCCCTCCCTCACTCCCTCCCCACACTGCCTTTATACCCGAGAAACGAAGGTCGAGAGTTTGCTTGCGTGGGACGGGAAAGGTGGGAAAGGAGGCATGTGATGAGCCAACCCCTCACGATGCGTCTCCTAAGAACAGGGTTGAAATAGATGTAAAAAGCAGAACGTAATCTCTCACCGTCCCAAGGTGCTTAGAAGATCATGTATCACAATAGAAAACAGACGCTCTCTTTCCCCCCCCCCCCCCACTTCTCCCCCACCAACCCTCTCATTTATGTAAATTCACAACCAAGTCATTTTTCAGCCCAATGGCTATCTGAATGTAAGAACCCGTTCTTTATTCCATTTTTTGTGATATCAAACGACTCACACACACACTTCACACACACACACACACACACCCACACAAGAAGGTTCTTCGTTCCATCAGGTTGATCCTTGCCAGCGACCGTTCTAGAACCATCTGTTCAGGATGAGTTCCTCGGGGAAGGACTAAAAGGAGTTGGCCAGAGGCAGCAGAGCGCCCGTAAGATCATTACTTATATGCCTTGTGTTCCCCTTCATGATGGGGAGGTGAACAACCGTGCAGAAGGAGGGAAGCCACGTTGAGCCTCACCAAGCCTCAGTCATAACTGTTCGTTTGGTGAAACGTTTTTGTAAGACGAGCTTCCGTTTTAAGTGTGTGTGTGAGGTGTGTGTGTCTCGGGTGGTGGGGTTCCATTTACTGTTATTCCGGGTGTTCGTTATTGACGGGCGATGGGCAAGTTTTATTTTATTAGGCATGATGGCGCGCACGTATTTGAGTGGGTGGTATTGATCTCATATTTAGGGCTTATATCTCGTGTCGTTGAGGTGTTCAGAAGGTAAAGTAGGTGGAGGGGGGGCGAATGGTTCAAGCCTATGGCAACGATTATATACTATGTACTTTTATGTCTCTATGTATCATGTAGTGACTATATTGGAATGTATCTATATGTAGGTAAATCTATTTATGTTTTAGTATATCATATTTTGGTTTTGGGTGGCTTTTGTTATCGGTTGGATGAAGCATGCTATTTGAGAGTTGCCTCTGGACTATCACAAAAGGAACTAGGATAAATAGGAGAGGTTGAATGGATTGTAGTCTATAGGATAACTGTATGACGGATTAGAAAGGTATCATTATAAAATTCACTTCTTACAAAGGATCTGAAACACAATTGTTCAATTCTTTTTATTAAAGGGTTATGGAACCATTTATTCTTTTCTATAAGAGGTATGGATACCATTTGATTCTTTCTTATAAAGGATATGAAATCATTTTGATTCTCTTCCTATAAAGATATAAAACCATTTGAGTCTCTTCTATAAAAGTTACAAACCTTTGGTTCCATAATTGCTTTGAGGGCGATTTTGGTGTGATATATGGGAAGATCGTGTCTTATGCTATATTGCACATGTGTTTGCATAGTCTTCTTTGTGTTGAGTTGCGAGGGAGGGGTTTAGTTTGAAGAGTGTGATATGAGAGTGTTGATTTTTTTTTTTAGTTGTTCTGTGTCACCACGATGATTGAGGATTTTAAGGGGATAATCTCATTCCTTAGGATATCATTCTCTGAGAAATGAAAAGTAACGCATGTAGCATTTAACTTAAATAACTATTATGGCAGCTTTAATCAGTGAATATATTTAAGCAAATGAGAAAATTGATTCTGCTACCTACACATTTACACCCGGTAGCTAACATGTCTGTTAAACTTTGAAAACTGCAAAGTGTTGATTTTTCATCTTAATCATTATGTTAGTAAAATTCAGTGATGTATGTGTCGTGTAGTGTACGTCAGAATCTTACCTTAGCCAGGTAAATCATTTGGAGTCGTGACTTCAACACCCCCGTAGACGTATTGCATCGTAGTCGGTCTTATCAAGCGCTGTATTAAACAATTAAGGACACATTCATGGTCAAGCATTTGGAATACGATGTGTCTGAATGCCATTTAAGCTTAGCCAGCGAAGGCTGCATATTGTTGTTCCTGTTAAGCCGAGAGCAGTTTGATTTACAGGAAATCTTCTTGTCTCATTGTCACCAATCGTCATTGACCAGGACGAGAGTTGGTGAATTTTCAAGTGTACCTCGCCCTGGAGAGCACAGAGGAATACTACGGGAATTAGGGAAGGTTGGGAAAAACAAAAATATGCAATTCCATCAGTCAACAGACGAAGATGGCGCAAGTGACTCGACCCCACACTGCATCACCAATTGACCACACTAAGACTCCACACTGCATCACCACTTGACACACTAAGACTCCAACAATGCATCATCCACTTGACCACACTAAGACTCCACACTGCATCACCCCTGAGACCGCCACTAAAGACTCACATGCCATCACCCACTTGACCCACTAAGACTCCACACTTGCAAACACCCACTTGTCCAACTAAGACTCGCCTGTACACGCTCAAGTATTTCCAAAGTAGCGAAAATCATAATTCAGTAGGGCATAGGAGGAGCGAGGAAGATTACCTCTCTCCTTTTTCAGGTAAATCTGCGCATCGTGGGTTACAATATGTCGTTCCAATTAGGTCTAAGTTCCTTTTTCTCCTCCCTCCCTCCTTCCTCCGCCTCGACTCCTCCCCAACCCACACTGCCTTTATACCCGAGAAACGAACGCGTCGAGAAGTTTGTTGCGTGGGACGGAGGTGGAAGGAGTGCTGTGGGATGAGCCAACCCTCCTCAGTGCGTTCTCCCTAAGACACAGGGTTGAAATAGTTATAAAAAGGCAGACGTGATCTCTCACCGTCCCAAAGGTATGCTTGAGATCATCGATCATACAGAAAACAGATGCTGATCTCTCTCTCTCGCTCTCTCTTCTCTCTCTCTCTCTCTCTCTCTCTCTCTCTCTCTCTCTCTCTCTCTTCTCTTCTCTCACCGCGGTAGGAGAACACAATTTAAACCTGACTATGGTTTTTACCGTTACGTATGAAAGGAAAAAACTTATATGTTGAGATTAAATTTTTCCCTGACGTACCCTTGTGTGTGTGGGTGGGGGAGGGTTCGTTTTGTTTCACGGGGAAAACAATCAGAGAGTCAATTACTTACCTCGAGTGGAAAAACAAGGAAGGAAATTTCATGTGATAAAAAATAGAATATTGCAAAAACTGTTATTGTGTTAATTTATTTAGCATCGAGTGTATTTCATATATCATGCTCAGAAACAATGAACATATATATATATATATATATATATATATATATATATATATATATATATATATATATATATATATATATATATATGTATTTCATCATATATAATCGCTGTTTCCGCGTTACCGAGGTAGCGCCAGGAAACAGACGAAGAATGGCCCACACACACACACACACACACACACACACACACACACACACACACACACACACACACACACGCATATATATATATATATATATATATATATATATATATATATATATATATATATATATATATATATATATATATATATATATATATATACACACACACACATATACGCCCATATACGCATATATACATATATACACATGTACATATTCATACTTGCCTTCATCCATTTCTGGCGCTACCGCGCCTTACAAGAAACAGCATCGCTGGAGAACAACGTTTCAAAACAAAATAAAACATAACCAAACAGAAAACAACACATGCGCATCATAAGAAATGTACTATATAGTATGTTATCATATCTTGATATTAATCTTTTTCTTGTTCTCTGCTCTGTGACCTGTAAGGTATGAGGCGTGAGATGATCAAAAAAAAAACATTTTCTAAGGGAAAAGAAATAAGCCAGTCACCTAAAAGATGCAAGAGAGAGAGAGAGAGAGAGAGAGAGAGAGAGAGAGAGAGAGAGAGAAGAGAGAGAGAGAGAGAGAGAGAGAGAGAGAGAGAGAGAGAGAGAGAGAGAGAGAGAGAGAGAGAATTCCAGACCCATAAATATTATGAAAAAAAGTAAATATTCTTTTTTCACAAAGATCGTCTGATATTTTTTTTTTTCTCCCTCTCTCTCTCTTCGCCCACAGCAGTTTTCAACGCGTCATGATAAATAATGTTAAACCTACGCATTCTGCGTAAGATAGGGTCCCACCACTATCATAAAACTGTTGAAGGGATAATTCATTTTCTTTTTTTTTTATTCGTTAAATGACGCTGGTCTATGTCGTAATCTACGCGCGCGCGAGCGCGCACACACACACACACACACACACACACACACACACACACACACACACACACACACACATATACGCCACTTAAGAAAATTGTATTTCTTTTTGTCCTCGTTTTTAACGGAACTCAGCGTGTGCTCTATGATGCATTCGTATATTACTTTTATGGGAGTTTATATACCTGTATATCTGTTTGGATATCTACCTGTCTGTCTGTCTGTCTGTCCATCTATCTATATATCTATCTGTCAGTCTGTCTATTTATCTATCTATCTATCAGTCTATCTATCTATCTATCTATCAGTCTATCTATCTATCTATCTATCTGTCTATCTATCAATTTCTCTCTCTCTCTCTCTCTCTCTCTCTCTCTCTCTCTCTCTCTCTCTCTCTCTCTCTCTCTCTCTCTCTCTCTCTCTCTCTCTCTCTCTCTCTCTCTCTCTCTCTCTCTCTCTCTCTCTCTCTCTCTCTCTCTCTCTCTCTCTCTCTCTCCCCTTGGCAGAAAGAATCAGTGCTATTCAAGAAGCAGGATATGCGCTCAGCGCTACGCTTTAGTCGTCCTTGGTACTCGTAGGTAGTTAGGTAGTAAGGTTAGTAGGTAAGTCAATAGGTAAGTACGTAGGTAAGAAGGTAGGTAGGTGGGTAAGTAGGTAGATAGGTAGGTAGGTACTTCATGAATTACTTGATGTGTTTAAACCATACACCACACACACACACACAGTGTCTTCTATACATCACATCTGATTGTATGAAATACACCCACCACACTGTGTCTCTCATTCATCACGTCTAATGCATTGCAATGTTCGTGCACGATCATGATAGTCTTCGTGTTGCTCTGTGAGCACCCAAGCATATCATACATGATTATTTACGTGTCTTGGAATTACATCAAAGACTTTTTCCCCCTTCCGTCTCACATATTCCCCCCCCCATTCACAGACAGACTACTCAGCCAGAGACAGAATCCTAGACATCTTTCTTTCATTTGAATTCATATCGTGACTTGTCGCCTGCTAAACTAGATAATTAATACCTTTAGAGTTTTATCTTTATCTGAAATCGTTGATCGGATAGCGATCCCCAAGTCCAAACTTCGCCGGTTTCAATCGGTGAAATGATTTAAGGTTATCCTTAAACTAGCAGGACGTGGTGATAATGTGCTTAAATGCAGCTGAAAATGGTCCAGAAGTGTGGATAGATCTGTTGACAGAAGGCCCTGGGCGTTTTGGAGAGAGCGCGAGAGAGAAAGCGAAATGCTCTTTAATTTGAGCTATAAATTCATATATGACCATGTCACACAGAAAATGGGTATAATTCATGGTGAAAACCCAGTTTATTCCCCTGTTATATCCTGCGATACATACATATATATATATATATATATATATATATATATATATATATATATATATATATATATATATATATATATATATATATATATATTCTTTTTTTTTTTCATACTATTTGCCATTTCCCGCGTTAGCGAGGTAGCATTAAGAACAGAGAACTGGGTCTTAGAGGGAATATCCTCACCTGACCCCCTTCTCTGTTGCTTCTTTTGGAAAATTAAAAAAAAACAAGAAAGGGGAGGATTTCCAGCCACCCGCTCCCTCCCCTTTTAGTCGCCTTCTACGACACGCAGGGAATACGTGGGAAGTATTCTTTCTCCCCTATCCCCAGTGATAATATATATATATATATATATATATATATATATATATATATATATATATATATATACAATCTCACATTAACACACGAGAATATAGTGCAGATGAACCTCGCACCTTCATAAAACATACAAACGTCCAACAGCCAGGTTCGAACCCGGGCCCTTGCGTGACAGGCGGATTGCTACTGCCTGTCACGGAAGGAGTCTCGGGGTCTCGGTTTTCGAACCTGGTTGTTGGAGGTGTGTATATTAATATATATATATATAAATTATATATATATATATATATATAATATATATATATATATATATATATTATTTATATTATAATCCTATGAGTCCCCGGGGAAAAATGATAACACCAAATGTTCCCAAGTGCACTCTCGTGTTAATAATCAAAAACATCATCAGGGGAGGACACCAAGAGAGAAATATATAAATAATAAATAAATTAAATGAATATAATATATCTATATAATATATAGTAATATAACATATATACACATCATAAATATATATATAATATAATATAAAAATTATAAATATATATATATATATAAATAAATATATATATATAATATATAACATACAATAGATTATATATATATATACATATATATATATATATATATATATATATCTAAATATATATATATATAAATATATATATATACAAATATGGAAAGGATCACAATATTGCGCGTGATCAAGAAATTTCCAAGAGTCCACGGTGAACAATGAAACACTTTTCGTGTTTCATATTCCCCGTGGACACATGGAATATATATAAATATATATATATGATATATAAATTATATATATATATATAATATATATATATAAAAATTTAATTTATATATATATATTTTGATCCTCAAATACATGATAAGAGACGTATTTGTCAATTGGCTTTGGGGTCATACACAAGTCAGAACGAACCATTCGCTTCATGAGATATGAATCGTGTGCGTCAGCACATAAAATTTCACCCGACTTCACTTTTTCATCGCAGGCTGTTGTGGTGGTGATGAGCGACCCTGGACCTGTGGTTAATTTGGTTATCATTAGAAACAGCCCCCTTGCGGTAATACACAGGGTTATTAGTTATAATTAGACCCCTGGGCGTTTAATACCCTAAACCTCTTGCATTGGAGAGGAAATTTTGTTTTCCTCTCCTGTCCATTTAGACTATTTCGTTTGCTGTCTCGTATGTGGCTTACTTTTGTGAACGTTAAAGTTTTTGAAGACATGATAGAATAAAGGGAGAAAAAAAAAATTAGAAGAGAAAAGTATCTTGAATGTCAAATCTTTAGGATATGAAGAATCTTACAGCTACATCACGTATTATGTGTTAGGGAACGAGTTGTATAACAAGTTTGTTGAGGGGGTGGGGGGGCTAAAACTATACGAAGGTACTGTCGTTTGCCACGTAAGGAATGCCATTTCTCTCTGCGTTACTATGCCACGTAACGGAAGAGCAACATTCTGAGACAGGAAGACAGTAACAGGAAGAACCCAGAACAGGGAGGGGGGGGAAGAAAATTTACATAAACAGATGAATCGATGCTCGAGAAACCGTTTTTCCGACAGAAGAGAGAGAGAGAGAGAGAGAGAGAGAGAGAGAGAGAGAGAGAGAGAGGAATCACGATGATAGGTAACACAGCAACAGGAGAGAGAGGCTATGGTGGTGGCAGTTAAAAACAGGAAATGACGGTCGTTGTGGGAGGCAACACAGCAACAGGGAAAGAGGGTGGAGGCAACACAGCCACAGGAAGTTAGAGGTTCACGGGAGGAGATAATATAGCAACAGTGAGAGAATAATAACAGGGGAGAATATACGAACACCAGCGAGGAGTGCAAGGGACGAGGAATTGAACCGTAGACAAGATTACGGACGAAATGAAACGTTCGGAGCTACAGATGAAACTGGCGTTGATGTCAGATAATCCGGAACAAACTCTACATTTACCTTCCGTAGGTCTTAAGAGGAGGCGTTAGATTGGAAAGGGATTATTCCCCCCTTGCTGCTATTGGATTCATGTGTCATTATCCCTCACCAATCCACTCGTGTTAGATTGAAGAGAATCCCGACCTGGAAAGAAAGAGTTTCATCCGTCGTGGGGAAGTGATACAAAATGCTTCTCATGACGTAGGTGTATATCCTCCTCCTCCTCCTCACTCCTCTTTGACCCAAAAAAAGAAAAAAAAAAGAGGACGATAGAATTCTGGGCTTTCCAACGTAAGAGAAAGGACCAATCGTGTATGATGAGCCCAAAGAACGACCTTCTCTCTCTCTCTCTCTCTCTCTCTCTCTCTCTCTCTCTCTCTCTCTCTCTCTCTCTCTCCTCTCTCTCTCTCTCTCTCTTCCTATGAGTCCACGGGAAAATGAAACACTTATTCGTGTTTACATTTTCCCGTGACTCAATGGGGAATATATATTATATATATATAAATAATAAATATATATATATATAGAATAAAAATCAAATTAAATATATATTAATTTTATTTATATAATATTTTGATCCTCAAATACATGAGAAAGACGATTTGTCCATTGGTTTGGGTCTTACACAAGTCAGAACGAACCATTAGCTTCCATGAAGATATGAATCGTGTGCGTCAGCACATAAAATTTTCCACCCCACTTCACTTTTTTCACGCAGCTGTTGTGGTGGTAGTGAGACGACCCTGGACCTGTGTATTTGTATAATTAGACCCCCGGCGGTAATACCCAGGGTTATTATTATAATTAGACCCCTGGCGTTTTAATACCTAACCTCTTGCATTGTGAGAGGATATTTTGTCTTCCCTCTCATGTCCATTTAGACTATTTCGAATGCTGTCTCGTAAGTGGCTTACTTGTGTGAACGTAAAGTTTTAAAGACAGATAGATAAAGGGAGAAAAATAAAATTAGAAGAAGAAAAGTATCTTGAATGTCAAAAACTTAGGATATGAATGATCTTACAGCTACCATCACGTATTAAGTGTTAGGGAACGAGTTGTATAACAAGTTGTTGAGGGTGTGGGGGCTAACAACTAAACGAAGGTACTGTCGTTGCACTAAGGAAGCCATAATTATTATTTTGTTTTAATTTTTTAGTTCTTATACATATTGTTTTATAGAATTTTTTACTCTCTGCTTTACTACTGCCACGTAACGAAGCAACCATCTCTCGAACAGGAATACAGAACAGGAAAGAACAGAACAGGGAGGGGGGGAGAACATTTACAAAACAAGATGAAGTCTATGCGCGAGAAAACGTTTTCGCCAGAAAGAAGAGTGAGAAGAGAGAGGAGAGAGAGAGAGAGAGAGAAAGAGAGAATCACGATGATAGGTAACACAGCAACAGGGAGAGAGGCCTATGGTGGAGGCAGTATAAAAACAGAAAAGAGGGTCCGTTAGTGGGAGGCAACACAGCAACAGGGACAGAGGGAGCAACACAAGCTACAGGAAGTTAGGGTCACGGGAGGAGATAATATAGCAACAGTGAAAGAATAAATAACAGGGAGAAATATAACGAACACCCACGAGGATTGCAAGGGACGACGAATGCACCGTAACAAGAATTACGACGAAATGAAACGTTTCCGGACTAACAGATGAACCAGGCTGTTGATGTCAGATAACCCGAACAAACTCTACATTATACCTTCCGTAGGTTCTTAAAGGAGGCTAGATTGAAAGGGAATTATCCCCCTTGCTGTAATCCTGGATTCATGTGTCATTATCCACACCAATCCACTCGTGTTTAGAAGAAAGAAATACCGACCTGAAATGAAAGAGTTTCATCCGACGTGGGGGAAGTGATACAAAGTGCTTTACCTCATGCCGTAGTGTCCATATCCTCCTCCTCCTCCTCCCTCCTTTGACCCAAAAAAAGAAAAAAAAAAAGAGACTGATAGAAATTCTGGGCTTTCCAACGTAGAGAAAGACAATCGTGTATGATGCAGCCCAAAGAACGACCCCTCTCTCTCTCTCTCTCTCTCTCTCTCCTCTCTCTCTGTCTGCGTCTCCCTCTCAGTCTCTCTCTCTCTCTCTCCTCTCTCTCTCTCTTCCTATGAGTCCCCGGGGAAAATGAAACACGAAAAGTTCCCAAGTGCACTCTCGTGTAATAAATCACATCATCAGGAGAACAAGAGAGAAATATATAAATAATAAATAAATTAAATGAATATAATATATCTATATAATATATAGTAATATAACATATATACACATCATAAATATATATATAATATAATATAAAAATTATAAATATATATATATATATAAATAAATATATATATATAATATATAACATACAATAGATTATATATATATATACATATATATATATATATATATATATATATCTAAATATATATATATATAAATATATATATATACAAATATGGAAAGGATCACAATATTGCGCGTGATCAAGAAATTTCCAAGAGTCCACGGTGAACAATGAAACACTTTTCGTGTTTCATATTCCCCGTGGACACATGGAATATATATAAATATATATATATGATATATAAATTATATATATATATATAATATATATATATAAATATTTATTTATTTATATATATTTTGATCCTCAAATACATGAGAAGAGACGATTGTCTATTGGCTTTGGGTCTTACACAAGTCAGAACGAACCATTAGCTTCATGAGATATGAATCGTGTGCGTCAGCACATAAAATTTCCACCCCGACTTCACTTTTCATCGCAGCTGTTGTGGTGGTGATGAGCGACCCTGGACCTGTGGTTATTTGGTTATAATTAGACCCCCGGGCGGTAATACCCAGGGTTATTAGTTATAATTAGACCCCTGGGCGTTTAATACCTAACCTCTTGCATTGTGAGAGGATATTTTGTCTTTCCTCTCCATGTCCATTTAGACTATTTCGAATGCTGTCTCGTAAGTGGCTTACTTGTGTGAACGTAAAGTTTTAAAGACTGATAGAATAAAGGGAGAAAAAAAAAATTAGAAGAAGAAAAGTATCTTGAATGTCAAATCTTTAGGATATGAATGATCTTACAGCTACCATCACGTATTATGTGTTAGGGAACGAGTTGTATAACAAGTTGTTGAGGGGTGGGGGGGCTAACAACTAATACGAAGGTACTGTCGTTGCCACGTAAGGAAGCCATTCTCTCTGCGTTACTACTGCCACGTAACGGAAGCAACCATCTCTCGAGACAGGAAGACAGAACAGGAAGACAGAACAGGGAGGGGGGGGAGAAAATTTACATAAACAGATGAAGTCGATGCTCGAGAAACGTTTTCGACAGAAGAGAGAGAGAGAGAGAGAGAGAGAGAGAGAGAATCACGATGATAGGTAACACAGCAACAGGGAGAGAGGCTATGGTTGGAGGCAGTATAAAAACAGGAAAAGAGGTCGTTGTGGGAGGCAACACAGCAACAGGGAAAGAGGGGAGGCAACACAGCAACAGGAAGTTAGAGGTCACGGGAGGAGATAATATAGCAACAGTGAGAGAATAATAACAGGGAGAAATATACGAACACCAGCGAGGAGTGCAAGGGACGACGGAATGAACCGTAGACAAGAATACGGACGAAATGAAACGTTCCGGAGCTACAGATGAACCTGGCGTTGATGTCAGATAATCCGGAACAAACTCTACATTATACCTTCCGTAGGTCTTAAGAGGAGGCGTAGATTGAAAGGGATTATCCCCCTTGCTGTATCCTGGATTCATGTGTCATTATCCCTCACCAATCCACTCGTGTTAGAAGAAGAGAAATACCGACCTGGAAATGAAAGAGTTTCATCCGTCGTGGGGGAAGTGATACAAAATGCTTCCTCATGACGTAGGTGTCATATCCTCCTCCTCCTCCTCCTCCTCTTTGACCCAAAAAAAGAAAAAAAAAAAGAGACGATAGAATTCTGGGGCTTTCCAACGTAAGAGAAAGACAATCGTGTATGATGCAGCCCAAAGAACGACCTCTCTCTCTCTCTCTCTCTCTCTCTCTCTCTCTCTCTCTCTCTCTCTCTCTCTCTCTCTCTCTCTCTCTCTCTCTCTCTCTTCCTATGAGTCCACGGGGAAAATGAAACACGAAAAGTTCCCAAGTGCACTTTCGTGCAATAATCATATCATCAAGGGAGACACAAGAGAGAAATATATGTGCCTTCCCTGATGATGTGATTATTACACGAAAGTGCACTTGGGATCTTTTCGTGTTTCATTTTCCCCGTGGACTCATAGGAATATCTTGATCAAGCGCAAAATTGTGATCCTTTCCAATATATATATATATATATATATATATATATATATATATATATATATATATATATATATATATATATGTATATTTTTACTCAGCATCAGAACGTGTCCACGTTGGGGAAAAACAGAAGGTTGTTCTATATGTTTTGTTTATTTTCCTTCGCGGCGCAAGGTAATCTGATTTCAGTCAATCGCGGTAACAGCATCCCCGGCGAGAGAGTGTGGTGGGGAAAAAAAAAAAAAGAAAGGAAGAGAAAGCTTCTTTGAAAGTCCACAGCATCAAAAGGTTCCATAGACGGGGCGATGCGTTCACGATTCTGGAAAAAAAAGAGAAGAAAAACGTACGAGAAAACGCACAAATATGATGATTTACCCGATTTGCATAACAGTATCATAGTTTATACTTATCGTGTTATTCTGGGTGGAGGTGGGGTGTTGGCGTGTGGGGTTTGGGGTTGGGGGAGGGGTTAAGATGCTGCTGAAAGAGCGATCTGATGAAGCTTCCCCTATGACGCGAAGACCCTTATTGCACAACGGCATAGGGGGGAACACAATAGGCTAATGATGTTTAATGATGTTTAGCGAGTACATCATGTTGAACCGTCGCTCAAATGGGAGGATATCGAATTGTTTTCGAGTGGATGGGCTGTTGTTCTTCGTCTGTGTCCTGGCGCTGCCTCGCTGACTCAGGTAACGGCGATCAAGAATAAATAAATTGGTTGTATATACATCTATCTATCTATCTATCTATCTGTATATATATATATATATATATATATATATATATATATATATATATATATATATATATATATATATATATATATATATAAATATATATATATATGAATATGTGTGACAGGGTGGGAGATAGGGAGCTTGTGTGTGTGTGTGTGTGTGTGTGTAAACTTTAGGCTAACCTCAGTCACTCTTTGGGTAAGCGTGTTGGATTCAGGGAAGAGAGGTTCAATGAGGCAGCACGGTTGTCAAAGTGTGTCCATCTGCTGTATACAACCTTTTTGGCAGGATCAACATGTCGTAGTTAGTTTTATGTACATATTAGGAATTTAGTGACTATAAGAAGTAAGAATTTCAGTTTAGTGAATGTGGAACTGGACTACGAAGAAGACCCCTAGGCGTCAAAAGCAATATGGCCTTTGTTGCCAGGGGTTGCTAACCATCATAGACCATTATGGTCATCCGACGCCTCACTCTCGTGTGGGAATATGTACCAGTTAATCCTATTCTCTTGAAACTTTTCAAGTTAGTAGTGAATAAAGTATCAGAATGTAAGTGACGTGGTGTTTAAGTTCTTTCAAAGTTGATATCAAGAGTGTAAGTAAGGTTTAGTAGTAAGAGTTTAAGTGTTAAACTCACTAGACCTGGTGTGTGTCGTCCACTGTAGGTTCCGATAGGATTTGATGAGGGTGTAGAATCGTCCACAGTAGGTTCCGATCGGATTTGATGAGGGTGTAGAATCGTCCACAGTAGGTTCCGATAGGATTTGATGAGGATGTAGAATCGTCCACAGTAGGTTCCGATAGGATTTGAGTAGGCGGTAGAATGTAGCGTTCGCGGTGTTCCTGTACGAAAACACGGGGAGCTTGCAGGGACGATGAAAGACGAAACGAAAATGCATCGCATGTGAAAAAGTGGGAGAAAAAAAGTTAATTCGTGGAGTAATTAGCCATGGAAACTGAACTAATTGCCTTGGGAATACAACAGACGGCATCCCGCATTACGCAGCGCAGAGACGAGGTCAGTGTTGGTTTAGTTAGCACCAACTCAGAACAGAAATAGCCTGCAGGGCTGCTTGCTCAACCCGGAGGGCATAACATTAGCATCTGTCACAATCCCGGTCAGTCATACCTCGCTGCTCTGTTCACTGCAGGATATGTTTAGGGTGTCAAGGGGTCGTCTCCTGTAGTGGGAGACACTCATAGCGTCAGTTTCGAAAAGGACGCTTGTAGGAGCCGGGCGCCAGTAAGGAGAGAGAGAGAGAGAGAGAGAGAGAGAGAGAGAGAGAGAGAGAGAGAGAGAGAGACAGAGACAGAGAGTCTTAGCAGTGGTGTAGAGGCGGAAACAGTGTGCCTTACTAAGTACTTATGTACGGCGCGCCTCGCCGCTGCGAACAGTACACGTACAGGTCCGACCTGACCTGGGGAACGTGGTCCGTCAGTGAGCAAGGACTGCCGCACGCCCGGACTCCCTTGCAACTGGTAGGGCATTGCAGCCAAGGTCCTATTTGAAAGAAACGTGTGAGTTGTGAGGCTAGCAGGGAGTGAGTGCTGGTGTGAGGCTAGCTGGGAGGTGAGTGCTGGTGTGAGGCTAGCTGGGAGGTGAGTGCTGGTGTGAGGCTGGCTGGGAGGTGAGTGCTGGTGTGTGTGAGGCTGGCTGGGAGGTGAGTGCTGGTGTGAGTGAGGCTGGCTGGGAGGTGAGTGCTGGTGTGAGGCGAGCTGGGAGGTGAGTGCTGGTGTGTGTGAGGCTGGCTGGAAGGTGAGTGCTGGTGTGAGGCTACTCCCTTCTACAGAACTTGGAACACCAGAGAGAGAGACAGAGCAGAGGAGCCAGTCAAAATCATGCTGTGCGTTAGGCATTACAGTGTGCAGAGCTTGTTTTGAGATGAACTTCAGTTTGAGTCTCCCATATATATATATATATATATATATATATATATATATATATATATATATATATATATATGTATATATATATGTGTGTGTGTGTGTGTGTGTGTGTGTGTGTGTGTGTGTGTGTGTGTGTGTATTTCCCAGGTCATTAGTTATGTGCGTACTGTCACTTCGTGTAAGTGCATTTTCCCATTACTCTTCCTTTGCCCATCAGTTCGATATTTTAAGAGCTCGATTACTTGTTTTTAGTTATGGGATGTTAGAGACACATTTAGCCTCCCCCTCACCCCTGTTTTTACACCAGTAATGGATTTATTTCCACTACTTTTTCCCTCGTGAATTAGGACGTGTTAGTTACGATCAGCATGGGTGTTTGGAGGCGCGCCACATGACTTGTACTGCTGTTATCAGATTTAGGTATTGAATGTAAGAATGTTTGTGGCTTCTCCTCAAGCCTACGGGAAAGTGAGTGGTGGACGGTAAACATGGCAATCCTACTGCTTGATAAGGTCATGTCCTGATGAAAGGGTTTGAATGAAGCCATGGCTTGTGGGTCCTCATGGCAATCTTGATGGATCACCATCACTACGTAGTAAGTGTCACAGTATTTCCTGCACCGTTCGTGTGTTTTGTGTCTTCTGTTTTATATATATATATATATATATATATATATATATATATATATATATATATATATATATAGTTTACTCTGTTACTCAAACTGTAACTTGAATGACTTTGCTGACGTCACGCGGCCCCTGAGGTCTAGATCGAGCTTCCCTGGATTCTTTGTCGTGTTGCTTTTCTGTGTCAGCTCGACGACAACAACGCTGGGACACTCCCAGGAGTGAAGGCCAAAAAAAAAAAGTACCTGAAACGCTGCTACTTGCTGATGATGTAGTTTACCGAACGGCGAGACTCTTCGCCAGTCTCTATATTTTCTTGCTAGAAAATATTGGTGACCGATGGGGGTCATGTGTTCTCTAATGGAACAGAAAAATATTGCTTTACACACCAGCGCTCACACACACACACACACACACACACACACACACACACACACACACACACATACGAGCGGTTCAAGATATGGGGCCCCGCGAGTGTAAAATTCCCTCCCCGTACAACACACACAAAAAAATATATCCACTAGAACTCAGCCATATACGAAATACGTAAATCGTTCACTTTAAATGTTCCCATCACTTACGTTTTGCACTATTTACTTACCTACTTACTACAATCAGAAGTCGTTAATCTGGCGACTTTTCAGGACACGGCTTTTAATTTTCTGAAGCAATATATATATATATATATATATGAATATATATATATATATATATATATATATATATATATATATATATATATATATATATATATATATATATATATATTCATATATATATATATATATATATATATATATATATATATATATATATATATATATATATATATATATATATATATTCCTATGAGTCCACGGGGAAAATGAAACACGAAAAGTTCCCAGGTGCACTTTCGTGCAATAATCACATCATCAGGGGAGACACAAGAGAGAAAAATAACAGTCAGTTGATATACATCGAAGAGACGAAGCTAGGACGTCATTTGGTAAACATGTGATATATATCAACTGACTGTTATATTTCTCTCTTGTGTCTCCCCTGATGATGTGATTATTACACGAAAGTGCACTTGGGAACTTTTCGTATTTCATTTTCCCCGTGGACTCATAGGAATATCTTGATCACGCGCAAAACTGTGATCCTTTCCATGGAAGCGGAAGTGGATCATAGGGTGGGGGAGGGGGCGAAAATTTTGGGAGCCTTGAAAAATGTGTGGAAGTCGAGAACACTATCTCGGAAAGCAAAAATGGGTATGTTTGAGGGAATAGTGGTTCCAACAATGTTGTATGGTTGCGAGGCGTGGGCTATGGATAGAGATGTGCGCAGGAGGATGGATGTGCTGGAAATGAGATGTTTGAGGACAATGTGTGGTGTGAGGTGGTTTGATCGAGTAAGTAACGTAAGGGTAAGAGAGATGTGTGGAAATAAAAAGAGCGTGGTTGAGAGAGCAGAAGAGGGTGTTTTGAAATGGTTTGGTCACATGGAGAGAATGAGTGAGGAGAGATTGACCAAGAGGATATATGTGTCGGAGGTGGAGGGAACGAGGAGAAGAGGGAGACCAAATTGGAGGTGGAAAGATGGAGTGAAAAAGATTTTGTGTGATCGGGGCCTGAACATGCAGGAGGGTGAAAGGAGGGCAAGAAATAGAGTGAATTGGAGTCATGTGGTATACAGGGGTTGACGTGCTGTCAGTGGATTGAAGCAAGGCATGTGAAGCGTCTGGGGTAAACCATGGAAAGCTGTGTAGGTATGTATATTTGCGTGTGTGGACGTGTGTATGTACATGTGTATGGGGGGGGGGGGGTTGGGCCATTTCTTTCGTCTGTTTCCTTGCGCTACCTCGCAAACGCGGGAGACGGCGACAAAGTATAAAAAAAAAAAAAAAAAAAAAAAAAAAAAATATATATATATATATATATATATATTGTGTGTGTGTGTGTGAGTTACATCAGGTATTGTAATATTTTCTCGACCATCTACTGGTAAAGGATTTGTCATGGCTATTTTTCCCGGGCAGCCAACAGTATAGTTGTGTTGATTGGAAATAACAGTTAGCCAGTTGGCTGCCTAGCCCAGCGGTAGAGCACTGGATTTGTTATGGATGGCGACAGGATTTCCATTTTCACTGGGGGCCGAAATATTCCGAGTAGGATTTTTTTTTCCTTTTCTTTTTTTTTGTCTCACATTTCAAAAATTTTGAGTCCTTTGCCGCCTTCTTTGCTGCTGCTGCCTATTGAACTGAAACTGAAAACAGGTCGGGAAATAGCGACAAACTTGAGAACAAATGGATATCTTTTTTTTGTATAGCGAATAACTTTCTTTTTTTTCCTCCTCCCTCAGTCGTTCGTGTGAAAAGGAAAATGGGGAACTGCATTCATTAACTTGGGAGCACTGTCTTCCACTGTGGAAGATTACAGGTGCGTAGAAAAGACTTGTGCATTATTCATGGAGTGTCTCGTCCTCTTAAAGTAAAGTAAACTTCCTGACTTGAGTTTGGCTTATTGAAACTACAGACGTGATTTACATTTTTTCTTAGTTCGCAACACTAGTTGCTTTTAGCCTCAAGTTATCGTTCCTTATATTTGAACGTAATTTCCCTTGTCGCACACTAGTTCTGCCATCCTTAATAAAAGAAATACTTTTACGCTTCATAACTTACACGTGGACACAAACACATCATGATGACAGATAGTGTGGTATATATATACATAAAATATGTACAGGGTTTGTGATGTGATCATCACACGAAAGTGCACTTGGGAACTTATCGTGTTTCATTTCCCTGTGGTTAGAAAGGAGCATATATCAATCTCTCTCTCTCTCTCTCTCTCTCTCTCTCTCTCTCTCTCTCTCTCTCTCTCTCTCTCTCTCTCTCTCTCTCTCTCTCTCTCTCTCTCTCTCTCTACATATATATATATATATATATATATATATATATATATATATATATATATATATATGTATCCTTGTCTATTCTAGATTCCCAGTTTATGAACCAACCCTTAGAGGAGGATGAACAGCTGGTTTGACTGTGGACCAACTGCGGCGACCAGGATTCGAACTTATGCACTTGATCCTGGGTCAGGAGCGCTAATCGTTGCACTAAGGAAGTCCGTGAGGCATAGAGGCACTCTTATATCTGTGTGGGGCTCAGAGAGAAAAAGAAAAACCTCTTCCTTTCTATGTGATGAGATGGTAATGAGATGCACAGATACCAAAAGATGGTAGTCTGTGAATGGACTTAACTCTGTCCTTGTATCAGAGAGTATTGTCAGAATGGTCAAGTCTTTGTATGAGGCTAGACCAGTAACAGAGGGAAGAAAACTAGAAAAAAAAGATACGTTACTCTTTCCATAATTAAGTATTGAGGGATTATTTTTCTTTTTTTCATTTCTAGCTCTGGAAAATATGAAGAGAAATGATTTTAATTTTGTCTCAGACAGAATTGAAGATCATCAAACAGGAGTTCACTTCCTCTCCTGCTTA
Source organism: Panulirus ornatus (assembly GCF_036320965.1). Lineage (NCBI taxonomy): Eukaryota > Metazoa > Arthropoda > Malacostraca > Decapoda > Palinuridae > Panulirus > Panulirus ornatus. The sequence continues at coordinate 11,829,920 of NC_092286.1, forward strand.
TTTTCTTGCTGCTCTCTTGTTTCATCGCTCGTAACAAGGGTGATCTTTTTTTTTCCCCCCTCTTTACCATGACCAATATTCGTGGAAAGGAGACTTCGATCCCTAAGTCGAGTTAAAGCGTTTGTCAAAGTGTTCCTCTCCAAGACCACAGGATTGTGAAGGACATTTGTCAATATCACACGCCATAGAATAAGAAAAAAAAAAATTTCTATCACATCGCTTGTCTATTTTACGACGAGGATAGAAACAGATAGACGGGTCAGACACAGAAACTACTGACAGATAGAAGAGGGAACAATAACATTTTTTTTTTTTAAAGTCGTTGCTTCCGTGGAAATTTTATGACATCTGACATGTACAAACAATAACAATAATACAGTTACTTCCTAACTACCATAAAAGTAAATGAATTTTAACATCTAAAAACTGATTATATTTGTTCATGAGTGTAAAAAAAAAAAAAAAAAAATCCTATTTAGAAAATCATGCTCAAATGTGCTGCATATTTACGACCTATTTTCATGTTGCTGTCACTGTTCATACGCGTTAGAGTGAGCGCGGGACCTGTAATTTATTCCTCCACCCCACACACACCCCCTCTTTTTTTTTTTTATATACCACGCCTGAATTTTGAATCGGTCGATAAACACATCTCTTTTCCCTCTAGGCTGATTATGTCATAAAAAGGCACTTGGACTTTGTGATATTTCTTTTTTTCTTTTATAAGCGATTGAAACATATCTGCCCTGGTTTTCCAGCCCCAAGCACTTTGGAGCATTCCAATTATATTTGCCTCCGAGGTCTTATAAGAAGGAATTAAAGAGTTTATTCTTAAGGTCTCAAAAAATCAGAAGAGGGTCGAGAAATTTATTGTCCATGGTGTTCGAAATACATAGCCACGCTTTCGAAGATTTTAAAGATCATAATTGATTGTAGATAAAGATTGTAAAGATTATAATTGATTGTAGATAAAGATTGTAAAGATTATAACTGATTGTAGATAAAGATTGTAAAGATTATAATTGATTGGAAATAAAGATTGTAAAGATTATAATTGATTGTATACCGGGGTTGACGTGCTGTCAGTGGATTGAATCAAGGCATGTGTATGGGGGTGGGTTGGGCCATTTCTTTCGTCTGTTTCCTTGCGCTACCTCGCAAACGCGGGAGACAGCGACAAAGCAAAAAAAAAAAAAAAAAAAAAAAAAAAGTTCTCGTAGATATTAGCGATTCGTAGCACTTACGAATATCCTTATCAGTATCAAAATATTTATGAATATCCATATTCGTGGAAGTCGGGTAGTAAAAGACAGAATTGAGGCAGGTTTGCTTCCTATGGCTCTCTACCTGAGGGTCTATATGACGAAGACCTCACTCACATCCCAGGATTATATCGTCGCACTCACTGACGAGGGACGGTGGAGAATTGTTGTCTTAATCTGGCCAGCTAATTAGCGATGTTAAATCAGTTCGCTAGAAGAGAGAGAGAGAAAAAATAAACACATTTCGCAATTCTGTCGAGAGTTGATAATGATGAAGAGATGAACCTTGGCAAGCTATCATCGAACGTGAAAGATACAAAAATTTTAGGATCGCTGAAGGTGGTGGATTGATGTTCCGAACGTCCCAAAGGAATCCAGTCGCTCTTATTGCCGAGATGGGATCGTCATTGGTCGAGATGACCTCCGCATCAGAACATACTGGGTCAGGGACCTTTCCCTCCCCCCCCCTCCCCACCGCCACCACCTCCACTCCCTCCCTCCCTGAGGCCCGGCGAGATGGCGTAGACTCTCTCTCTCTCTCTCTCTCTCTCTCTCTCTCTCTCTCTCTCTCTTTCGTAATGAGTCTCAGACAACCCCCCCCCCTTCAACCCCGACCTAGAGTTTTACCCTTCGGTGTCCATACATCAGCGAGAGATTTACTGCAGTGTTTTGTTGGCTCGCCAGCCTCCCGAGACTGTGTGTAAAATTAGATTTACCTCCAGAATATCTCGCGTACGTCGCTCGTGAGATATGACGAAAGAAGTGTCCCCTCTCGTACTCCGCCATATCTCTCTCTCTCTCTCTCTCTCTCTCTCTCTCTCTCTCTCTCTCTCTCTCTCTCTCTCTCTCTCTCTCTCCGTGATGGTAGGTGGCAGAATGCGTTTACTCAAATACCACAGTTCCTGCCCCTAGAGGCACTGCGTTATGTCTTGCAGACCAGAGGAAACGCATGCAGACCACAACACCAACAACAGGAGGAGCAGCAGACACATAGAAGAGCACTGGGGGAGTTTCATTCCGTGGTTCCTGGCGAGAGAAGGTATCACAGAGACACACAGAGCCTCGCGTTACAGGTAGAGTTTCAACGAAAGAAACAGATGACTGGTGGAGAAATACACTTAAATCCACTGGTATCCATAGATGATATCACCCATACACGTGAGTCGAAATGATTTGGTCAAATACACTTAAATCCACTGGTATCCATAGATGATATCACCCGTACACGTGAGTCGAAATGATTTGGTCAAATCTATTTTGACACTTTAACCTTCCGTGGTGCTCCACCTGTCCACGACTGAGGCACGCGAATGATTTCATGTGGGAAGGGAAGGAACTCCTCTTGGTGAGACTGGAGATACTTTCGTGTCATTCGAGGTGAAAAAAGAAAAACGTTCGCCCGTTTCTGTGTGTTTGTTGCCACTTCGTCACGATACAGCTTAAACTGCTGTTTTAACGTTGGTCTGTCAAAGCCTTTGATAGTTTTGGGGGAACTTATCAAATTCTAATATTCTTTTCGGAGTTTCGTGATTTAAATCGTTTTGCCGGTGTTCACAAGACTTCTTTCTCATCTCCCATGATCATTTTTGGTCTCTTGCTACTATACTCTGTTTTGTCAATGTACATAATTATATATATTTTTTATTATCCATGGAGTGCGACCAAAACGGAGAATGATTTCGAGTCTAGGGATGCAGTAATGAAGAGTTAAGAGAGAGAGAATTTGGTTTCTAAACTTGAATTCGCAGACGGTCGATAGACAAGTGGATAGACCACGGTAATACCCCCCTCCCCCAGAGAACTGGTGTGTCCTGTACCTCCTCCTCTTCCACCTCTATCTATCTATAGATAGATAGATATAGATAAATAGATAGATATAGAAACATCTTTTTCATATGCATTTGCATACGTTAGATACATACAACTTCCCATTATCATATATACAAATCATATCACATCTGGTGTTTGAGACGCAAGTATAGATTTCAGCTCGAGAATGAAGGCCTTCACCTCGACGTTTTATACACTAACTTGATTCTTCACGTGAAACTAAATGACTCCGTTCACTCCTCCATTGGCATGATGCAAAAACAGATCCAGTATCCCCACCAGATCACGAATCACGCATCCTCCTCTCGCATTTTTATTTCGAATCATCATTTCTCCCCTGAGTTGATAAGGAGACATGAGTCTACTGCTACAGTTGTAGTAGACTGAAGATAAACACGTACCTTACACAAATGATGGGATCATCTAGCTTTGCATATCACTGGTGAAGTCGTGTTAGGGCGTATGATTGAATTAGGTGTACGATTAAATTGATTCATTATCTCAGAGTGTGATGTCTAGATTTAGAAAAAAAAAGAGACAGAGAGAAAAAGAGAGAAAGTCGACTTCATCAGAGATATATAAACTGGCCATCAGATTGCTTTCGGAGAGGCAATTGTCGGAATATATCAGGCATAACTTTTCATTTCCACATGGAAATGAGGTATTGATATTTTCATATGCAGAAATCCTAGGCGCAATATCCTGTTAGGAGAATATTATTTCCTTAAATCTTCGAAAGGGTATATACAGATATAGATGTATATATATATATATATATATATATATATATATATATATATATATATATATATATATATATATATATATATATATATGTTTATTCCTCTAGCGTTTTCCCTTAAAGATCCAAAGTTTCAATATAGATCGTGAAATAACGTCGATTTTTGGGTGAATATTCGATACCTTTATTTTCTGTATTAAGAATAAATGATTGTGAAACTGGACAGTCATTTTTGTTTGCCAGCTGCTGGTGTTGAGTGACCGAAACATCTCGTGTTCAGTTGCCTGGGGTATTTCTTTCGTGTATGGAGGTCAGCCTTGCTCGGAGATTTGGAGCCGTGTATATTGAAGCAAAGAAGCATTTTGAATGGTTGAATGATATATGTATATTTTCGAGACATGAACACGAACGTAGGGAAAGATGAGAATCGAGCTTCACCATACATCAAATGGCTCTACGAGTGTAAATCTCCCTTTCATGTACAATGTGGATTAGTAACTGCAAATTGGTAATCACACACACACACACACACACACACACACACACACACACACACACACACACACTAGCTACAGTTATAGCCCACCAATTTTGTAATGTCTACGATTTTCTCAACACTGTATTTTCAGCAAAATGCCTACCTTCATTCAGTAATACGTTCTTTATTTATTTTATTATTGATATACTTATTCATTTACTTGATTATCTTATGATCTCCTTTTTTTTATTTACTTATACGAGCGTGATTGGTGAAGTATACTCGAAACGGTAATCAGAAAGCAAACCGATGTCTTTTTGCAGATGAGGAACCAGACCCGATTAAGAGATAATACGGTTTCCACGAGAGAGTGAACTCCGTTTTGGACAAAATAGAACGCTTCAAAGAATGCAAGGATAAGAACATCCAGGAGACATAACATGAAATTAGTTGAGACATTTTTGTTCGTAAAAGGTGTAAAGAATTATATTTGTGGCATAAGTGAATGAATGAATGAATGAATTGAATGACAAAATTGTGAATACAGACAGCATACGGAAAAGTTTAAAGAGCTGTTTGATAGAAAAAAAAAGTGCAAGAGAGGTGTTACCGTGCTCCGTCTGCACAAGGTTACACCTTGAGCAAGACTGTTATAACTGGCCGTAGAGTTTCGTCGAAGAACCTCTCACTCCAAAGAAGACGTTCATTTCCCTGGTACTGGAAAGGTGCGCTGCCTAGCTCTGGCAGGATCCTCTGGAAGAGTTCCTGGAATAAATACGAAGAAACATAAATAAATTACAAGACTTGGAGGATTAATGAGCGTACCACTCCCTCCCCGTACAGTACAAACAGGTAATTACAATTTGGGAATTGCAGACTCACAGGAGAATTGAAAAAAAAAATGACCCCCCACTCAAGATCTAATTTGCGTAATTGAACAGTGGAACAGAAACGTTACAAAGCGAGTTTATCCTCATTGTGAGTGCAGGTCAGGAGTGTTGACTGAGTTGGACAGCTTGTCTTTGTACTGAGATGCGTTGACAGTCAACGCCTGACCCTTCACGAGGGAGAGTTAGGAATGTATGAATGCCACTTAAAAGAGACTGTAACGCGTGAGCATAAGCGTTGAAAAAATAAAGAGGTGTGGATGAATCACAGAACGAGTGATTCGGGAATATTCTGGTAGGCACGAGGCAGATGAGATGTGAATCTTACAGGAACAAGTGGTTTGAGAATATTCTAGTGGCCACAAGGAAGATGAAACGTGAATATCCGAGCGTTTTCGTGATGATTCACATCTTCAAGGAATAGATAAAGAGTGAGATGATGTTATCTCTGTATCTCTGAAGATATGGATTATCATGAAAGGGGTTCGAATCTTCTTATTTCATTTACCTTGTGGCTAACATCATATTCCTAAATCACTTATATACATATATTTATATATATATATATATATATATATATATATATATATATATATATATATATATATATATATATATATATATATATATATAGATATATATATATATATATATATATATATATATATATATATATATATATATATATATACACACACACACACACACACACACAATCACCACTGGAAAGAGGAAATAAAAACGATGGTAGTCTTTCTTGTTTTCGCCTTGTTTCTCCACTCTGTCATTTCTCTCTTCCTTTATCCTCTCATTTCATTGTTTCAGGCATCCCCCCCTCTCTCTTTGTCTTCTTTCTTTCTTTCTTCCTCTCCTCTCCTGGTCTCCTGGTCTCCATCCCTCTTATCTCTCGTCCTCCACATGTCGTTGTCACACCTCCTCTTTGAATTCCCATTTCGATCTCCAGTCTCTTTCCCTCTTATCTCTCGTCCGTCAAACGTCGTCTTCACACCTCCTCTTTGAATTCCCATTTCGATCTCCAGTCTCTTTCCCTCTTATCTCTCGTCCGTCACACGTCGTCTTCATACCTCGTCTGTGAATTTCCCATTTCGTTCTGCAGACCGCTTTGCCTTCCGGTCACGCGAGGTAAGCTCCTCCTCAAGAGCCCTCAAGCCCTTATAGCGTTGTGTCATTCCCCCGCTAAGCTCCCCTCCCCCCCCCCCACCGTGAGCTGGGCGTGTCCAAAGAGGTGTTGCAGGTAATCATAAATTCTCCCATTTTTTGGTAGCTGACCCTGCGACATTTGCCGTTTTCTTTTTAATATTCACGCTTCTATACGTGAAATTATAGATTAGGATCTAAATCAAGGATGACTGGAATCCTTAGGCTGATGGTCAGCATCTGCAAAGAGAGAGAGAGAGAGAGAGAGAGAGAGAGAGAGAGAGAGAGAGGACACACGAGAACTAGAAACAGTATCACTTCGAGTTCTCTCTCTCTCTCTCTCTCTCTCTCTCTCTCTCTCTCTCTCTCTCTCTCTCTCTCTCTCTCTCTCTCAAGCTTAATAAGCTTGGAGTCACCTTAGCAACCTCTGGTCGATTACAGAGGGGGTAACATGTATGCAGACAGAGCTGTGTGTGTGTGTGTGTGTGTGTGTGTGTGTGGCTCGCCCTTGGCAACAATAGCATATGCCTGCATTACCCAGTAAATAGAGACTGCGAGGGGGGGAAAAAAAAAAAGAAAGAAACTTCGCAAATTAATTTTTTTTTTTTCATTTTTGTCGTCTCATTTGAATTAGTACGTTGTAAAACATAATGCCTGACAAATTTGGCAAGTAAAATGAATACAATCATCAGCCTCTCTCTCTCTCTCTCTCTCTCTCTCTCTCTCTCTCTCTCTCTCTCTCTCTCTCTCTCTCTCTCTCTCTCTCTCTCTCTCTCTCGTGTACGAAAAAGGCAGAAATTGGATCATTTGAGCCAAGAGCCCAAGGGTCTCTGGACTTTGCAGGAGCGTCCTCGGACACCAGTTGTTGGCGGTGAAAGCTGGCAGCGAATGGGCGGGTTTGTAAAGCCAAGCTTGCGGGGGGGAGGAGCTTAAGTCTGTGTGTGGCGGTGGGGAGGAAAGGCCAAGGCCAACGCTCTGATGGGTGGAGGAAAGGGAAAGAACAGAGACAGGACGGGATGTGAGGTAGATTCGAGGATGGGAAAGAGGAAACGAGAGAGAGAGAGAGAGAGAGAGAGAGAGAGAGAGAGAGAGAGAGAGAGAGAGAGAGAGGAAAAGAAAGATTCTCTCTTATCAGCTCCAGCTGGAACAACTTGCCTTGGTGAACGAGGTATCAAGTATTTTTTCCTATATGCGTTATTCAGTTTTTCCCCGGAAGAAAATTGGAGATTTAGATCATTAGAAGGGAAATATATATATATATATATATATATATATATATATATATATATATATATATATATATATATATATATATATATATATATTACATTTTCATTTTGCTTTGTCGCTGTCTCCCGCATTAGCGAGGTAGCGCAAGGAAACAGACGAAAGAATGGCTCAACCCACTCACATACACATGTATATACATACACGTCCACACATGCAAATATACATACCTATACATCTCAACGTATACATATGTATACACACACAGACATATACATATATACACATGTACATAATTCATACTGTCTGCCTTTCTTCATTCCCATCGCCACCTCGCCACACACGGAATAACATCCCCCTCCCCCCTCAAGTGTGCGAGGTAGCGCTAGGAAAAGACAACAAAGGCCCCATTCGTTCACACTCAGTCTCTAGCTGTCATGTAATAATGCACCGAAACCACAGCTCCCTTTCCACATCCAGGCCCCACACAACTTTCCATGGTTTACCCCAGACGCTTCACATGCCCTGGTTCAATCTATTGACAGCACGTCGACCCCCGTATACCACATCGTTCCAATTCACTCTATTCCTTGCACGCCTTTCGCCCTCCTGCATGTTCAGGCCCCGATCACTCAAAATCTTTTTCACTCCATCTTTCCACCTCCAATTTGGTCTCCCACTTCTCCTCGTTCCCTTCACCTCTGACACATACATCCTCTTGGTCAATCTTTCCTCACTCATTATCTCCATGTGGCCAAACCATTTGAAAACCCCCCTCTTCTGCTCTCTCAACCACGCTCTTTTTATTACCACACATCTCTCTTACCCTATTAGCACTTACTCGATCAAACCACCTCACACCACATATTGTCCTCAAACATCTCATTTCCAGCACATCCACCCTCCTCCGCACAACTCTATCCATATATATATATATATATATATATATATATATATATATATATATATATATATATTACGAAAGTAATACTTTTATGGAAGTAATACTTTCCTGCAGAATGTTGTTCGTAAGTTTTCCACATATTGAAATACTAAGACCCTATTAGTTTTCCAGGTGGAGGAGGGAAAATTGAAGGTATGTTATGTCTGATAAACTCCGGCAATTGCTCGTCTTTTAGCTAATTCTGTCTGACGATGTCTATTTTCCCTTTTTTTCTGACCAAAGACGCTGTATTACTCCGTGTCGTTTATGTAAACGGCCTGACAATCTGATAATAGACCAGTGGAATGGACGATATGAACATAGTGAGTGTATAGTTTGTGGTATTAGGATTGTGTATAGTTTGTGGTATTAGGATTGTGTATAGTTTGTGGTATTAGGATTGTGTATAGATTGTGGTATTAGAATTGTGTATAGTTTGTGGTATTAGAATTGTGTATAGTTTGTGTCATTAGAATTGTGTATAGTTTGTGGTATTAGAATTGTGTATGGTTTGTGGTATTAGAATTGTGTATGGTTTGTGGTATTAGAATTGTGTATAGTTTGTGGTATTAGAATTGTGTATAGTTTGTGGTATTAGAATTATCTCCAACACCTGAAGGTGTTGAAAATGTACGTTTCAGTTGGTGGATGTAGTAGTGGCTTAGCATTGTGACGGCCTTCATCACCCAAGCACTTGGTAGGCTTAAGCCAAGCCAGCCAACCAACCACACAGCCAACCAACCACATTGCCAGCCAGCCACATAGCTAGCCAACCAACCACACAGCCATCCAACCACACAACCAACCAACCAGCCACACTGCCAACCGCACAGCCAACCACACAGCCAACCAACCACAGAACCACACAGTCAGACAACCCACCAACCACACTGCCTACCAACCAGCCACACAGCCAACCAACCACACAACCAGCCAACCACACAGCCAACCAACCACACAGCCAACCAACGTTCGTCCAGTGCAAGAAACAGACTCCATAACATCATATCCTGGTCACCACTGAACTGTAAACAAGACTTATGTTTGAGTATTAAATACATGTGTATTTACTTGTCGGCTCTGTCAATACACAAGTCTCTTTCTTGATTAGGTCGAATGATGTTTTGGGATACAGATGCCAGAGGAGACGATGTTTGAAGTGGAAATGAAGTCCCTTTGTGTGGGATATGGAGGGTTGGCTCCCTTGTTGAAATTCTACTTAGTTTACAACGAAAACAAAAGAAACAATGATATCCCAGTGGTGGTCTGTGTTTCTGTGAAACACATTGGCCATAGATTGAGGGTGTGTGAGCTTAAGCAATATATATATATATATATATACATATATATATATATATATATATATATATATATATATATATATATATATATATATATATATATATATATGCACATACACTTTGTTCGTATATATATGCCCAAGCCTAAACTATGTGCCTATTATATCGCCCAATCCCTGGGTAAGGATAAACAGTTGGGTTGACTGTGTACCGACTGCCGCAACCAGAAATCGAACCTATCTATGCCTTCAACCACGGGCGTCCCTTGAATGCGTCACGGTCAGTAGCGCTCACCGCTATCACCAAAGCCGTTCCAGAATACGACACTAACGCAAGAAAGAAATAAATATATCAGGGAGCTCTACATACATTCCAGCTTAAACGCTAAAGAAAAAAAAAAAGATTAAAAAGAAAAGGCATTTCCGAGAAGGTTAGCCCAAAGTTGGTTATCAAATGTGCCTAGACTACGCTAGTGTGAAAGTCAGCAACATGTTTGTGTCTCTGAAGGTAATCCTCTTAGTGCTGACAAGTGTAAGTTTCTGGAGAATCCGCTGTCTCTTCCTGGGAGAGACGGGGTATTGAGTGGACAGACAAATGAATAAAGATTTTACAGTTTCCATCTGAAACTACAGTTTGAGTTTTATGAAGCATAAAGACGACCACTGCTGACCTTGCTGTGTTCTTCACTACAAACATTATTGGAAAATAGCCGAGTTTTCAATATATATATATATATATATATATATATATATATATATATATATATATATATATATATATATATATATATATATATTCTTATGAGTCCATGGGGAAAATGAAACACGGTAAGTTCCCAAGTGCACTTTCATGTAATAATCGCATCATCAGGGGAGACGCAAGAGAGAAATATAAGGCCACTGATATACAACGAAGAGACGTAGCTAGGACGCCATGAGTCCACGGGAAAATGAAACACGATAAGTTCCCAAGTGCACTTTCGTGTAATAATCACATCATATATATATATACATACATACATATCTGCCCTTTTGCACACTTTCTGCAAAGAAACTGAATTGAATGTCATACCAACAGCAGTAGGTTTTAAGGCCGTTGTGGCTCTCCAGAGGATTAAGCGAGTCAGGAAACAAAGTAAAAGTTCATTTATCTGAACCGTCACCTCTTGCTGTCGAGGCGAGCAAATGAATTACTTAAAAGTATTCTCAGTGAGGGACTTGAGTGTCCATATGGCAACACAGAGAGGACCAAGATGCGCGACACACCACTAGTTCTCTGTCAGTGGTGGTGATGCGCGACACACTGGGAGTGGTTCATATTACCGTGGTCTGTCTATCCACTTGCCTATCGACCTATCTGACAGATCCAGAGACCCAGCTTATGTTACATGCTCTCTTATTCATGTTTCGGTGGCTCGATTGGTCGAGGGCGTTTCATATATCCGGTACACTTGGTGTTTCAGTGTGGTGCGGCGGTGGTCTGTGTGGGTGTAGATAGCGTTATGGATGGAAATGTAATTGTTGAGTGTTCAGCAGTACTTGTGTAACCACTGCGAGGGTTTAATAATCATGCTTGGTGGCAAGTAGTTAGCTTGATTCTATGGTTACTGTCGTGGTTTAATTGCAGTGGAATGATTACTAATGGTGTAAATACCATTAAGGTATAGTTAGATACCTTGATGGTGTAGTTACCCACCTTGCTATGGCTCCTATGGAGTTATGTAGTTATCATCCTGGTAGCGTAGTGGTTCGCATGGAGGAGTAAACTGCCATGGCAGTGGGTAATTACTGCTGCTACGGTCTCCTTAATTGCTCTCGGAGTTTCGTATTGACGATCCTCTTGTGAGAGTGTCATTATAATTTACCTGGGGTTGCTGCAGCTCCTCCGTTTGATTACCATTGGGATATGTATACCGTTGGGATATAGTGAATTTAGCGTGTAGATTCGGTGAAAGGTGTCACTGTGGGGTGACAGTGAAACTAGCCTAGGAGAGTGGGATTATTGTACGATTGTAGGTGTTGTAGACTCGTAGTTACCGTAAGGGGGGGTGTGTAGTTTACACCTGCACTGCCAAAGTGAAGTTACGTGATGTTTGTCGTCAGCGTCAAGTTTTAAGTTAGTGCTGGATGGAATGGAGTTACTGCAGCCAGTAACTGCTCTAGATTGACGTACTGGGACGAGATTATCATGAAGTGTATCTGAGGTCAGAGGATGTGGTTGATGCGGGATTTCTCTATGGTATGGGGAGCAGGTAGGAGATACAGGACCTGAGATGAGCTGCGTACCCTTTTTGATTTACAGTCGCTCATCGTCAACCCATTTTGTCTCAGACAGTGATACCAACATGTCTAAAGAAAATACTGAGGTAATGTGAAGAGCAACGAACCATCGGTTTGTTTAGAGGCTGTATGTAATGGGAGAAGTGATTAGACTCAGGGGAGAAATACCTGGAAAACCTTACATGTTTGGAGGAGGAAATTCAACTACAAATCGTGGACTCAAAGTTGAGCATTTGCCATTTGTTTTTGCGTATCGAGGGCGTCACTCAAATGTAATCCTTTGTACCCAAATTCCCTATCTTGAAAAATCCATTTGAACGTAAAGTAATTCGCTGAGCTCATTCGAATTTAAAAACGTTTTCTCACGAGAGCTTGTCAGTGCTGCTACGGGTGGATATTACTCTGGCAGAAGATATCTGCTTAGATCAAGAATCATATTGCCTTTGATTGTCTTTAGAATATCTATATTACGTCAGCTCTTACCCTTCTATTTCTAAGTTAGACCGGTTTAGATCTCCTAAACGGATCTCATAGGATTTGTTTGCCAGTTAAGGAATTATCGTAGTCGCTAACCACAATATTAGCATCGTTCTGTCTATGTCCTTTCTCAAGTAGGATGATCGTAGCATAGGACAGCGTATCTTAAAGACTGGTCCATACACGATTTAAAGCCACGTCTTGAATGATGGTTGTCCACAAAGTCTGCCAGCTATGGACGTGAGGCTAATTGGGCGATCATTGCCAGGTAAGGGACTTACTATTTCCCTGTGAATTACACTGGCAGACTTCCAGTTCTGTGGAACGTGGCCCTTCGGTATATTAAGTAAAGCTGATCTACCATATCTTGTTCATGTTTGTGTAACATATTTCGAAATGTTCACTTCCGCTATCAGAGAAAATGGATCTGGTATATGAGGTGTCTTTTTCAGTGGTATATATATATATATATATATATATATATATATATATATATATATATATATATATATATACCACGTTGTAGCGTTTCTACGCCCATTTACGAGATGAGCGCTTTTATTTTGCTCTGGTCTTGGACAAGACACTTTTTTTTTTTTCATTTCAATTCTTGAACAATTTCGGGTTAGCTCTGGAAAGTGATCTTGTGTCTTCGTGACCTTCTGCTTCGAAGTGGTACACGTCTCTTCTCTGCACTGTCTTGAAAATCTTGGTGAGAAGTGATTGGTATTTCTGTGCTTCGGGGGGTAGGATCTTACGCCCTTTTTGCCCCGTCTCTTAACTTTGTATATATTTACCATGTCTATACTCCTCTGTATGCACACACACACACACACACACACACACACACACACACACACACACACACACACAACACCCTTAAGCCAAGTACCTATTTAACGACCTGCCCTCGAGGGGAGGATGAACACCTGGGGTGGGTGTAGACCGATTGCCGATCCAGTTTGTCGAACCCATGCAAGTTTCATCCCGTGCTAACACATGGTCAGGAACGCTAACCACCACACCACGAAGAACCTGTTAGCATAGTTATAGCAAGGACCGTATCCACCGCTGTATTGCTAGTAAGTAAGGGGTGTCATTAACTCGAGAATATAGTCGACACAGGGGGGGAAAGTTAAGCGCAGTTTACTGAAGTTAAGAGTTTCTGGCTAACTTACAAGACGGTGAGAAGTATCAAAAGCAGACGTTTCCCATAGAGTAGCGAACATTGTTCTCGTCTTAAGAAGAGCAGGACGGTGCATAGGATCGTACTCTCCAAGCACCAATGTTCATCCAATGTTCATCATCAAAGGGGTAAGCCCGTATTCAACCCACAAATATCTTGTGAATATTCCCCCTGAATATCGTACACGGGATGAATAGGAATAACAATCCATCATGATACCTACACACGCTCAGGCACTTTGAGGGATTAACAGAAACACAGAGTGTTGACCGTACCATTGGAAAGGAACATTTGGTACATGGACAGTAATGGGATACTTGTACAGTAGACATGTATATAAGCAGGTTTATGGAAAGAGAGAGAGAGATAGTCTTTGTGTTTAAGCTACGCGTGTCTCATTTTGGATCAGCCTCCACTCTCCGATCTACTGTGAAACTGAAGTTCAACAAAGCTCTTGAGACTATATAGGTTCAAAATGAACAGATTCTTTTTGGGGTACAGAATATGCTTTTTTGAGGTAAGTGAGTGAAAACAAAGAGAGATGTTTGTGTTGAGAGAGAGAGAGAGAGAGAGAGAGAGAGAGAGAGAGAGAGAGAGAGAGAGAGAGAGAGAGAGAGAGAGTTTGAAAAATGTAATGATTGAAGGCCCCTCCCGAGAGATTTATGGTCGTCATATAATACAAAACGACAAAAATAAAAGTTATGTTGGACTCGACAAAATTTGTGTTCACAGGATGTGTTGGCAGCGAAAATTATTAGCTTTTAACAGTTCTAAACACAACGAGCCAGAGAAGAGTCAATATATATATATATATATATATATATATATATATATATATATATATATATATATATATATATATATATATATATATATCAGTTACTTATTCATCTATCTATCTATCAATCTACCTAACTATATATATATATATATATATATATATATATATATATATATATATATATATATATATATATATATATATATATATATTCCCCAGTTTTGACTCAGGCTCAGCATATGAAACATCAAAACTTATATCAGTATTGTTCTGACAATTATTGACAATGTATTTTTCCCCTCTGGTCTGCCAAAGGTAAATGGATTACCCAATTTAAAAAAAAAAGATTTGACTGATGGTAAAAATGGTGATGTGTACGTAGATATATGTGTGTTTATATATCTGTCTAGCCCATGTATGTATCTACATTTATCTGTCTATTTGTCACATTTTCACATGTACCTGTATATATATATATATATATATATATATATATATATATATAAACGGATGCAGCCTTGCCGAAGGTGACATTTCGCTCGCGCATGATCGCTAGCGGGCACAGTCCGGTAACACATACCTTACCTTCCTAACGCAGGAGCACTTTTTTTCGTCCTTATTTTGAGCTCTTGCAGCGCCCAGGAAACCAACCTCGTCCACTGGGCTGTACCAAAGGTGGAAATGTGTTTCTTGGTTGGTTTTGTCATCGGAGGGTGGGCACAGAACGAAGGGAAGGGTAATTGTACAGTGTCGTCTTCAGCTGCATTTTGGGAGTGATGAAACTCGTCTATTGACGTAGTGCTGGCAGAGGAGGAAGGGTAGCTCGCACAACTCCTCATTCTTTACTTTTCTCAAGCGCTATGATCGCAGAGGTGGACACCCGAGATGATTCTATGGCTGGAAGAACAAAGACACTCTCTGGTCACCGACTACACAACCCAGACTTACTGAGCTTAGAAGAGAAAGTATTTGGAGGTGGTATCATACAGGAACTCCAGAATTTTGGACAAAGACTTTGATAATCTCAGTCAGCGCGGCTATTATGTGCCACATCAGTTCGATTTCACTCGTAGTTACAAGCACATACACAGAGGAGAAGCCATTTAATTTCCAGTGAGGCAAAGTACTCGTTCCTCTAAAACGACTGTTAACACTACAACACCATAAGTACTACGTTCAAGGATTAGAATGATGACACATAATTCAAGTCCACGACTGACATTCTATGCTGCTCTTTAGAGGGAAAGATCAGAGGTATTAAAGTCATGTGTTCGCTTCCTTACTAGATCTATACAACACGAAGCTCTTGCAGCATCACACATGGTCTCAAAAGGACCCAGTGGTCTGTTGCCGTCTACATCACCTGGTATCTATTGTTGCATACTAACTACCACGTTGCAACGCCTACTGCAAGACTCGTGGCTGAATGCGTCTTCGTCATACTGTTACGGAGAGAAGGGGCGAATATGGCGGAGGAAGTTGAGAGAATACCCGTCTTCATATCTCACAGCGTCGTGCCCCAGATGTGGTGGATATGAATTTCACTCTTCAGGGAGTTTCGGGAGGCTGGCGAGCCAACAAAACACTGCAGTAAATCTCTCGCTGATGTATGGACACCGAAGGGTAAAACTCTAGGTCGGGGTTGAAGGGGGGAGGGGGGGGGGGGTGTTGCCTGAGACTCATTACGAGAGAGAGAGAGAGAGAGAGAGAGAGAGAGAGAGAGAGAGAGAGAGAGAGAGAGATTGTTTGATTGTATGTAAGGATGTATATATGTACGTATGTATGGATGTATGTATTTATGTATGTATGCGTGTATATGTGTGTGAACTGAAAGCAAGCAGCCCAAACGTAAGATTGAGGAAGAAGTGAAAAAAAAAAATGTGAAAAAGAGGTCACCCTAAACCACAAGGAGTGAGACTTGATAACCACTGAAGTGCCTTACTCACAGCGCATCATTCGTCTTTTACCCTCCCTAAATTTACCCTTAGAGGCATTACTGGTAGAGCCTCCTCGGTTGGTGGAGAGAGAGAGAGAGAGAGAGAGAGAGAGAGAGAGAGAGAGAGAGAGAGAGAGGTCTACGTCGTCCTGCCAGGCCTCAAGATGGGCTTGGTGTCCTGATCCAATATGTTCTGATTCTCTGGTCATCTTGATCAACAGATGACAATCAATCTACCCACAGCCAGCTTGACCTTAGATTCAAGTCATCTCGTGGCTGGTGGTTAACACTACATCTCGAGCCGTTTACACAGCAAGGATAGACGACTTGAATTCTTTTTGAGTGCGTCCGGAATACCATTGTACTTCGTCACAAGAATCTATACATCTCTCTCAAGCGGATTTAACACCATAAGATACGACTTAGATTCTCTCTTTGAGGACGTCCGGGGAACCGTGCCACTTCAAGTGACCCGAACGTGGCTCTACGAAAGAGACTCCAAAATGTAATGTACAAAGTGTAAGCTATTACCATTCTCTCATAATGCTCTAGTGAAATATTCCTACCAAGCTAATCAGCATACAAGTGGCACCAGATTAGCATCAAGCCTCTCTCCCTTAATCCTTCTCAAAGCTTATGGCAATGTAGATGATTTGGATCAAAAGAGAAAAATATAATCCCTTCAAAGACCACCTCACGTAAAAACGCAAACTTTTCCACCGTCTCCTTATGTCCTTTGACCCCCCTCAAAGGGGAGGGGAGGGGGGGGGAAATTCCTCGTTTTCCTTAAGATTCTGGGGGTCAACACAGTGCTCAAAGTGCTTGGCTTGCGAGGAAGTAGCATTAAAATACATTTCTTTCAGGCAACCAGCTTTCTGGTGTATCTCAATCGCTTCTGAAAGTTGAGAGAAGTCGGGGCTCCACTGAAATACAGAATAGTTCAAGAGGCAAATATATATATATATATATATATATATATATATATATATATATATATATATATATATATATATATATATATATATATATATATATATATATTTCTTTTCTTTCTTCTTTCAAACTATTCGCCATTTCCCGCATTAGCGAGGTAGCATTAAGAACAGAGGACTGGGCCTTTGAGGGAATACCCTCACCTGTACCAATTCTCTGTTCCTTCTTTTGGAAAATTAAAAAAAACCGAGAGGGAAGGATTTCCAGCCCCCCGCTCCCTCCCCTTTTAGTCGCCTTCTACGACACGCAGGGAATACGTGGGAAGTATTCTTAATCCCCTATCCCCAGGGATAATATATATATATAATATATATATATATATATATAATATATAATATGTATATATAATATATATATATATATATATATATATATATATATATATATATATATATATATATATATATATATATGTATATATATATAAACAAAAATTGGAGGTGGAAAGATGGAGTGAAAAAGATTTTGTGTGATCGGGGCCTGAACATGCAGGAGGGTGAAAGGAGGGCAAGGAATAGAGTGAATTGGAGCGATGTGGTATACCGGGGTTGACGTGCTGTCAGTGGATTGAATCAAGGCATGTGAAGCGTCTGGGGTAAACCATGGAAAGCTGTGTAGGTATGTATATTTGCGTGTGTGGACGTATGTATATACATGTGTATGGGGGGGGGGGGGGGGGTTGGGCCATTTCTTTCGTCTGTTTCCTTGCGCTACCTCGCAAACGCGGGAGACAGCGACAAAGTATAAAAAAAAAAAAAGATATATATATATATATATATATATATATATATATATATATATATATATATATATATATATATATATATATATGATTGTTTTTCGTCCGATACGAAACGTCTAGTGTGTTATATGTAAGCTGTTGTGGGGGTGGGGGGGGCTTTGGAAGAACACACTCTTCACACTCTCCAATGTTTATGATTGGTTGGTGGGTTGGTGGGTTGGTGGGGGGGAATTTTGGAATTATTTCGTGAATTTGCAGTTGAAGTATGCACCATTTTCACAGTGGTGTGTTTTCATACTCGTGAGCAAATATTAGTCCTTGGGGTTTGAGGCCATGCAAATTTTTTCCAGTAGTTGGAGAAATAGAATTAATTTCGAATATTAATTTTTTTTCAGAGTTCCTGTTTTGTTCTGTCTTCCTTTTTTTAGTTCCTGTTTTATTCTTTCTTTTAGGGTTCGTGTTTTATTGTCTTCTTTTTTTAGAGTTCGTGTTTTATTGTCTTCTTTTTTTTAGAGTTCTTGTTACATTGTCTTTTTTTTGAGTTCCTGTTTTATTCTTTTTTTTAGAGTCCCTGTTTTATTCTTTTTTAGAGTTAGTGTTTTAATGTCTTTTTTTAGAGTTAGTGTTTTATTGTCTTTTTTTTTAGAGTTCCTGTTTTATTCTTTTATTAGAGTTTGTGTTTTATTCTGTCTCTTTTATTAGAGTTCGTGTTTTATTCTGTCTCTTTTATTAGAGTTTGTGTTTTATTCTGTCCCTTTTATTAGAGTTTGTTTTTTATTGTCTCTTTTATTAGAGTTTGTGTTTTATTCTGTCTCTTTTATTAGAGTTCGTGTTTTATTCTGTCTCTTTTATTAGAGTTCGTGTTTTATTCTGTCTCTTTTTTTTTTGATATCCTGTTGGGTTCGTCTGTCAGTCTCTGCCGTCAGAGGATTTTAATGATGTGGTGTGGAAGAACCTTCACTCATGTCCATGATAGTGTCAAAAATCCCTCACCAATGTCGTTCTGTTGAAATGGTTGCTCTTGTTAAATTGTTTTGGCAAAACGAAAGGTCGAAGTTTCCACTACGTTTGTGTGTGTGTGTGTGTGTGTGTGTGTGTGTGTGTGTGTGTGTGTGTGTGTGTGAAGGGGAAGAAAAAAAAACTATTTCACTCGTATCATTCTTGCTTATGAAAAATAAAAACGTTAACTACGATCGAATAATCTTTAAAAATCCATCTGAAAAAAAAAGAAAATAGAAAAAAGAGAAATTCTCGTAAGAAATTCTCCCTCCTGCTCACGTCATCTAATCTTTATATGAAAAGAAAATTATAATATTTCACTTCATACTTTACAAGTTGGGCGAAGAAGAAATTCCTCTCGTAATTTAGATTTGTGAAATGAGTAAAGTTTTTTTCGTTTGGATTTTTTTTTTTTATTTTCTTCCTCGGTTCCTGATCCAGTCTTATACATTTACTTGGTATTTGTGACGATATTGTATGTAGTGTACGTCTGGTTTCCTCTTATACACCATGCTGGCGTCTGTGCATCTCATTACCAAATGAAACGTATAGTTATAAGGGAAAAGTGATATATATATATATATATATCATATATATATATATATATGATATATATATATATATATATATATATATGTGGTTATTACCTGTGTACTATACGGGGAGAGAGAGTGATACACTCGTGTTGCCCCCGTCTCTTAACCTTGTATATATGTGCCATATTTTTATTCCTATATATATCGATGGGCAGACAAATGTGTATACACCAGGGGTCGGCTTCGAAGCATGGGCAGGTAGCCGGAAACCCTGCTCAGGGTTCGAAGCCGACCCGTGATGTATATGCATTTCTATATATGCACACACACACACACACACACACACACACACACACACACAGACTCACACTCACACACCAGCCAAAGCCACGTATCCGATGATCTACCAGCGTCGAGGGGAGGATGAACACCTGGGCTGTATTTGGGCCGGGTGCCACGTTTAGGATTCGAACCCATGCGGATCCCAGCCTGGGTTGGTCCTTGCTGATTTATGGTCAGAAACACTATTCAACAGACCACGGAGGCCCGTGCTCACCACTGTGTGTTGATAACCATATGTGAGTTACCAAGCGTGAGGAATTTCTCTTATAAATGATGTAGGTTTCAATGACCGACTTGCAAATATTGTTCCATCATAATGAAATGGATGTCCTAAGACGAGAAGCAATTCGATAAGATAAAGAATGACACGTTTGTCAGTAGAGAATACTGATAAAGATAAGGAAGATAAATCTACGAATACGTACATTGGTTGCCTGCGGATCACACCCGTAGAACATGGAGTGTGGGTGTTTACTGAGTAAGGTTTCCCGCTTTCTTTGTATGAGAGAGAGCGAGGGAAAGAAAACTTCGTTGATTACATAATTTCAATTTCCGCCTCAAGTCGGTCAAATTTTCCTGACTGATTTATTTTCTAAAGAAAAAGTGAAAAAAATATGTTTGATAGTTATTAATGGTAGTAAAAATTAACGTTGGACGATGAGGATTGGCTGATGTGATCCATCTGTGCCCTAATCACCATAATTAGCTTTTGAACAGTCGTATCAAGTGAATAGTTTTGTAACCAAAACGTTTTTACTTTAATTTCGCCCAAATTTATCTTTTTTTTTTATGGAAAAATTTTGAACTTATGCAAACGTTTGAAAAAAAAAAAAAACCTGATCATGCTCAGACAATATATTTTTTTTTCTCCCAACATGAATAGGAACCCTGACGCCGTCCATAGTAAATCGCAACGCTCTGATGCTAAGCCACCCAGCCAGCTAGGCAGGCAGCTAGGCAGCCAGCTAGGCAGCCAGCTAGGCAGCCAGCTAGGCAGCCAGCTAGGCAGGCAGCCAACTGGCTAACTGTTATTTCCAATCAACACCACTATACTGCCGGATGCCCTGGGGAAAAAATAAAAAGATGAATAAGCCGGAACAAAAAAAACTTTATACCACAGGGTAGTCAGGAAATGACCAATGCCTAGTTATGAAAAAAAAAAAAAAACCCGACTTCGCCCAGAAAATAAGAAAAAATTTATTCCGATAATGATTACCTGAGAGGCGTAATTGCGTAACTGAATCTCGCCGACGAGAGAGAGAGAGAGAGAGAGAGAGAGAGAGAGAGAGAGAGAGAGAGAGAGAGAGAGCTGAATCTCGCCGACGAGAGAGAGAGAGAGAGAGAGAGAGAGAGAGAGAGAGAGAGAGAGAGAGAGAGAGAGAGAGAGAGAGCTGAATCTCGCCGACGAGAGAGAGAGAGAGAGAGAGAGAGAGAGAGAGAGAGAGAGAGCTGAATCTCGCCGACGAGAGAGAGAGAGAGAGAGAGAGAGAGAGAGAGAGAGAGAGAGAGAGAGAGAGAGGGAATTCAGAACACAGGAGAAATGAGTCTTGCACTCCCGTCCTCATGTGGTTCCTGGTCTGTAGTGTGACGCTGGTATTACACTAAGCTTATGTATACCAAGTCGACCCATATGCATGTGGGTGGAGCCTGTATGCTACGTCATTGGCCCTAAACAAAGAAAACAGTGCTGGTACAGCACTTTGCTCACACTTTTCTATACCTTCCCTCACAGTATCCATACCTTCCCTCACAGTACCCATACCTTCCCTCACAGTATCCATACCTTCCCTCACAGTACCCATACCTTCCCTCACAGTATCCATACCTTCCCTAACAGTATCCATACCTTCCCTCACAGTTTCCTTGCAATTGAGTGTTCAGGGCCGCGTGACGTCACAAGACGGCCTGCGCGGCTCGAGACCCTTTTTAGAGTCGGAGTGGGTTGACCTGGTATATATATAGGCTTCGATATTTCCCGCTGCTGGTTTCTCATCCGAATTGGCCACCAGCGCTGTATCATCAGCGGACAACAACTGACTCACCTCCCAAGCCTTCTCATCCACAAGAATTCGCATACTTGCCCCTCTCTCCAAAACTTTTGCATTTACCTCCCTATCCACCCCATCCATATATATATATATGTATATATATATATATATATATATATATATATATATATATATATATATATATATATATATATATACATATATATATATATATATATATATATATATATATATATATATATATATATATATATAGCGTTAATGGGATGGCCTTGATTAGGGCCTCAGTTGCCCGTGCCGTCGCAGCTAACATAAAAAAACGAACCTGCTAGCCCTTGACCTCTGGGCCCGTGTAAAGTCGACAAAGTTAAGTTTACTGTTCAGGGTAACTGACCTGAAATGGACACAGCATCAGAGACTTGAGTCCCCTGGGATATTCTGCCCGACAGAGAAGTTTTTCTTACGCAAGTTTTCTGTCGTTGACCCGTTTTCTGATGGGGAAAATCAGCAGTTGTGACATCTCTCAATGACGATTCGACGTCTTATGTTTTTTCTTTTTTAACCTTTTTTAATGATCATTATGCGTGTTACCATTTCATGTATATGTACGTACCTTCTTTATGAAAGAGTCCTGGTGTTACCCAAGACCTTTTCCTAAAGGCGTCCTGTAGCCCAAGGCTGCTCTGTTTCCAGTAGCAGGGGAATGAAGACTCGTTTGGAGTGATACGTTCTTTAATGAGGCTATTCTGTACTATCCATGATAGTCTTGCTAGTCGTCACTTTTCCCTTGCGGTGTAACCTCTTGTAATCAGAGACCAGGAAAACCAATGCTATATATATATATATATATATATATATACGAACAAAGTGCATTGGAACGCGCACCTTCACAGAACATACAACCCTCCAACAGCCAGGATCGAACCCGGGACCCCTGTGCAACAGGTGGGAAAGCTACCGCTAGGCTATGGGCCTGGCTAACAGGAAATAATTATTCGAATACTATGTACTCGAATACCTTTCGTCTCACGTTGGTGAGCAACGGGGTCTACACTGTTCATTTCCCAACAGGCGCATATACCCAGCAGATAGTATTTCATCCTTCCCTCCCGTTTTTACTTTTCCAAAAGAAGGAACAGAGAAGGGAACCAAGCGAGGATTTCCCCTCGTAGGCTCCGTCCTTTGTTCTTAACGCTACTTCGCTAACGCGGGAAATGGCGAATATGTATGAAAAAAGGAAAAAAGTATACATATCTTTATTGTGAAGTTTCTTGTAAAGCAACAAGTCGTGGTTTAATATTCACCAAGCACGTTTTTCATCAGCAGTGAGTTTGAGATAAATTATCAGATTTTTTTGGGTCTAACAGAGTTAGTGAAATTGCTTTAAGATTCACTAGCATATCTTTCCACGTCTAGGGTGCGTCTCGCTGCAGACTTCCAGAGAAGCAACACAGAAACGCTTGACAAGATGTTGATTTAGTACCCAAAACCAAGTTACGTTGAACCACACACACACACACACACAAAAAAAAAAAAAAAAAAAAAAAGAGAATATCTAGTCGCTTCTACCAGTAGGAGAGAGAGAGAGAGAGAGAGAGAGAGAGAGAGAGAGAGAGAGAGAGAGAGAGAGAGAGAGAGTACTGCCATTAGGTACTGTAACGAGCCTTGGGCTTCCGTGGTGTAGTGGTTAGCATGGCTGACTCTGCTTCACTCGGGAGGGGTCGCATCTTGAAGGGGAAAGTCAGCTCACTGCCAGCTCAGCTGTTCATCCTCTCCTTTGTGACTGGTTGATAAGTGGTTACCTGTCGTAAGCTGGGGTATATATATATATATATATATATATATATATATATATATATATATATATATATATATATATATATATATATATATATATTTCATACTATTCGCCATTTCCCGCATTAGCGAGGTAGCGTTAAGAACAGAGGACTGGGCCTTTGAGGGAATATCCTCACCTGGCCCCCTTCTCTGTTCCTTCTTTTGGAATATTAAAAAAAGAAAAAAAAAAGAATATATATATATATATATATATATATATATATATATATATATATATATATATATATATATATGTTAGTGTATATGTCCTTGATTTGAGCATTCTTTTCCCTATGCTGTCTTAGCGGCTGTCATCGGATATCACAAGAAGGTATAAAAAAAATTCAAGAAATATGGTTTTTCAACTCCCTAAAGAATTCTCCCGCGTGAGGCGTGGCGCCGCATTATTATCACCGTCCGTAATTACTGTAACGATGATGCGTGATGTACAGAGATGCCATAGGACGCAGACGAGCACTCAAATACGGCATTCAAAACGACGAAGATCACCAATTTCAAGAGATTCATATCCTATGTTCTTCTAGTAAGTGATGAATATCACTCCTTTTTAAGTCGGCACATCCTCCTATCAGTATATGGACTCATGTGTGAGACGTAATTGCATATATCTTAGGGAAAAAGCAATATCGGCCTCTTGAGACCTAGGAAAATATTGTGGAGTGTTTGTTTCTGATAACCATCTGAGATTGATGTAAGGTCGTTCTTGCAGCTCTGAAACGTATCATTTCGTCTGCTTCTCTTCTCTAAGTTGTATTATTCCCTTCATCTATTTCGTCTGCTTCTCTTCTCTAAGGTTCTTTCATCTTCAGTCTTTGGTCGAGTCGTTCTCTCTGCTATTCTTCTCGTATTCTGTTGCTTCTTCGCTTCCCACTATGACCGAGCTCCTTGTTGCTATGTTGCCTCTCACCATGACCTTCTTCCTCCTTATGCCATGTTCGTGTTATCGCTTCCTCTGTAATCCTCTTTGTCATCGTCCAAGTGATAGGCTGTCATCAAGAAAATGTATACATCCTAGACACATAGAAGAGCTTGCTTATGTTCGTTCCCAATTTAAGAGTGAAATGGTGATAGTAGTTTACATATATATATATATATATATATATATATATATATATATATATATATATATATATATATATATATATATATATATATATATATTGCAACAGGCCACAGCGATGCGCATGATTGAGTATTTGCTGATATCACGGGGAAAAGTGAAACGCGATAAGTCACAAGTGCGTTTTCGAGTGATTAATCACACTAAAGTGCGATTGGGACTTATCTTGTTTCATTTTTCCGTGTAATTATCATCTCTCTCTCTCTCTCTCTCTCTCTCTCTCTCTCTCTCTCTCTCTCTCTCTCTCTCTCTCTCTCTCTCTCTCTCTACATATACTTTCTGATTTTTTTTTTATTGTTGTGTAGTATGATGAGATGAAAGGCAAATGAGACGTCCGTACTGGGATTTGGCGAAAACATCTCGTGAAAGGCGAAAATTTAAGCGCGCGGTCTCGCACAATACGAACAGCTGGTATCTCTGAGCAGTGCTTACACACACACACACACACACACACACACACACGTCATTGAATGTCCTGAGATGTAAGGTTAAAAAATAGATGAGGCGTCTTGTTATTTTATATTCACCTACTAATTTTAAAATTGATCTAAACAGGTTTTCTTTTTCTTGTTTCAATATGGACAAATTTAGTACACCTGTATGGCTCTGTTCAGGGGATTCATTCGAGCCTTGATCCGAACCAACAACACCTATGAGGCTTCATATGCCGCCAGGCTTGCCAAATGCCAAGATGTAATTGAAGCAAACCTTCCAGTATTTTTCACCACATGTAGGAGACTTTAGTCTTTCACAGTACATCATCTTAAAAGAAAAACGTAAAATAATGCTGCAGAAGACATAAAATCGTCTCATAGTGCGAGAGGTTCCTTTTTCAACCTCCAGGGGTCCAAAGACGTGAATCATAACATGTAACCTCAAAGTTCAGCGTCTCAAAGACAACAAATGCTGCAGGGGAGTGTCAGGCTCTGGGGAAAGTTGCGATAGGGAGCAATTTGTCGTACGTGAGTGAGGGCGCTAATGGTTGAATCTGACTCGTTTTAGATCGAAGCTCGAAGATCAAGCCATATACTGGATTATTATGTTACAAAAAGTTGTAAGGGGAAAATATTTACAGTATATATATATATATATATATATATATATATATATATATATATATATATATATATATATATATATATATCGTCGATTATAACCGAGAACTGACGGTGTTTCCATCAACATACACATCTTGTTTATCTTGTATGTGACACGGATACATATTATGTACATGTAGCACACACATATAGTGATCATTCCCACTTACTCTCTCCGAACACCTACGGTGCCCCGTGGCAGTACATTCATCCACACTTCTAAATCATTTCAGTTGTCTCTAAGCTTACTATTAAAGTCTTGTGTCAGTTTAGAAAAACCTTAGAATCATTTAGCATCCCTGAGACCAGTCGACACTGGGTTTTGAGCATCTCTTTTTTTTTTCTTTCTTTACATAGCGATTTAACGAAAGGGGAAAAAAAAAGATAATTGAATGCGCTGATATTTCGTTAGCGGGTGACAATCGCAATATGAATTTAAACGAAACAGTGACACGTTGCAATCTATTCTTGGATGACTTTTTGGGTGAGGATGGAATGTGAGGCGGAAGGAAAAATATCGGAATGACGGTAGGTGGTGTTCAGAATATATATATATATATATATATATATATATATATATATATATATATATATATATATATATATATATATATATATATATTCCTATGAGTCCACGGGGAAAATGAAACACGATAAGTTCCCAAGTGCACTTTCGTGTAATAATCACATCATCAGAGGAAGAACACGAGAGAAATATAAGAGTCAGTTGATATACAATGAAGAGACGTTGCTAGGACGCCGTTTGGTAAACATGCGATGGTATTGGACAATCGCATGTCCAAGACAGTCACATGTTTACCAAATGGCGTCCTAGCTATGTCTCTTCGTTGTATATCAACTGACTTGTATTTCTTTCTTGTGTCTCCCCTGATGATGTGATTATTATAGGAAAGTGCACTTAGGAACTTATCGTGTTTCATTTTCCCCGTGGACTCAGGAATATACTTGATCACGCGCAAAACTGTGATCCTTTCCAACACACACACAATATATATATATATATATATATATATATATATATATATATATATATATATATATATATATATATATATATATATATATATATATATATATGATATACTTCGGTGCTCAGAGCAACACAAAGACTATAATTCTGCAGGAACATTGTAATACATCAGACGTGATGTATAGAGGACATTGTGTAGTGGTTATAACCAAACAGGTGATTCATGACATACTTGGCCACAGAGCGAGAGTACCTACCTACCTACCTACCTACCTGCCTTATCTACATTATCTACCTACCTACCTGCCTGCCTTATCTACATTATCTACCTACCTACCATATCTACCTTACGTACGAGTACTACCCTACGACGAAATCTTTGCTGATAGGAAGGGACTGACGCGTGTCGCTCAACGCATTTATCTTGCCTCTCTCTCTCTCTCTCTCTCTCTCTCTCTCTCTCTCTCTCTCTCTCTCTCTCTCTCTCTCTCTCTCTCTCTCTCTCTCTCTCTCTCCGGCCACACACATGAGAGAGAGAGAGAGAGAGAGAGAGAGAGAGAGAGAGAGAGAGAGAGAGAGGAGAGAGAGAGAGAGAGACGGAGGAATAGAAAGAGACAGAAGGATGTGGAATCATAGATAGTTTGATATATGTTTATATATGTGTGTGTGTGTGTGTGTGTGTGTGTGTGTGTGTGCGTGTGTGTACATGCGTGAAATATAGATTAGATAAATAACCAGGTAAATAAACAAATACCTACATTAATTTGAAAAAAAAAAAAATATGACTGGTACATAAACATGAATATATCATGTAACTCTAACGAAAGTCCTTTTACTTTTCAAAAATCTCTTTTAGATAGACTTTTTTTGTTTTCAAATTTGGCGTATGTGCGCGAGTGGGTTCCGACCTGGGCCGGGGGTTATTTAATGAAAAATTCCACAGTAACCAATTTATGATAGATGGGGAAGCTTATGCCGGGGGAAAAAAAAAAAAAACAGAATCCAAAACTTTATGTTGATTTATAATCTGTTGAGAACCATGATGGATTGGAAAAAAGTCAGATGTAACGTGATAGTAAAAATGGTAAATGAATGAAATAGGAAAAAGGAAGAAGAAATTCTGTATGATTTTTTTATTTATTTTTTTATGTTTTTCCCCGAGGCTACCCATTTTCTGTGGTAAGGTTTATGAAATTCGGTTGGTCTATTTTGCTCTTGTCTCACGGGTTATATCGTAAAGATGAAGTATATTAGTATGGTACTATAAAAACACTATTACACACACACACACACACACACACACACACACACACATACACATACACACCACACACACACACACACACACACACACACACACACACACACATATATATATATATATATATATATATATATATATATATATATATATATACATAATCATCCTGACGTGTTAGTATATAGCGAAGCTAGCCTAGGGCGTGAGAGGCAGGATATATAAGGTATACAGCGTAATGACCAAGTACAACCAGGGTGTGAACTATATGATTCACTGGGTTCGATAGATTTCAAAGAGAACACAACACCTCACCTCCTCTACTGTCATCTACGTAGGTGTTAGAAAGGGCCTCGTCTTTTTCGATGTATTCGAATCAGCGCAAGAATGATATATACCCAAGTTCCTATATGTTTTTCTCTTCTTTTTCTGGTCGTCTGTTTCTCTCTCTTATGTACGGTTATCTGACTCTGTGATGATTATATGTTCATTTCTTTCATTTCATTCACCTGTGTATGGGGAGACATATCCTGTGGGGGTGGCTTATGAATTCCTCCTCCAGACCCTTTCAAGCTCTTGGGAGTCTTTTCTGATAATAAGGCCAGTTGTGGTGTGCTGTGTGTGTGTGTGTGGTGTGGTTTGGTGTGGTGTGGTGTGGTGTGGGTGTGCGTGTGTGTGTGTGTGGTGTGGTGTGGGTGTGTGTGTGTGTGTGTGTGCGATGTGGGGGTGTAAGATACTCAGACCTAATTGGAACGACATATTGTACCCACGATGCGCAGATTTACCTGGAAAAAGGAAGAGAGGTAATCTTCTTGCTCCTCCTATTGCCCTCTGTATGATGAATTCGCTACTTTGGGAAACTGGAGCGTGTACAGGGCGAGTCTTAGTGTGGTCAAGTGGGTGATGCAGTGTTCAGTCTTAGTGTGGTCAAGTGGGTGATGCAGTGTGGAGTCTTAGTGTGGTCAAGTGGGTGATGCAGTGTGGGGTCGAGTCAGCTTGCTGCCATCTTCGTCTGTTGACTGATGGAACTGCATTATTTTTGTTTTTTCCAACCTTCTAATTTCCCGTTGTGATTCCTCTGTGCTCTCCAGGGCGAGGTACACTTGAATATTCACCAACTCTCGTCCTGGTCAATGACGAGTTGGGACAATGGCGACAGAAGTTCCTGTAATCAAAACTGCTCTCTGGCTGAACAGGAAACAACAAATTGCTATTCGTTCCTGGCCTTAAATGGCATTCAGGCGATGACACATCACAGGAAAATGCTTTAGCCATGAATGTTTGTTGTCCAGCCTATAGTAAAGCAAATTTCCATTAATTCTCGAAGCCTGGACTGCAGATGATTTTGTCATCTAGTGGTATAATATATATATATATATATATATATATATATATATATATATATATATATATGTATATTATACGATTTAGCCTCGTGTACTTGTAAGCGGGAGGCCAAGAGAGCATTTTCTCCCTTAGGTTCAATCCTCTGTTCTTAACGCTACGTCGCTAACGCGGGAAATGGGGACTATGTATATATATATATATATATATATATATATATATATATATATATATATATATATATATATATATATATATATATATATATATATATATATATATAATGTTTATAAAGAGTAAAGATTTGAATTAGAAAAAAATAGATTCAGGTCGGATGTTGGTTAATATTGGTTCGGGAATAGGGTAGTAGATGCATGGAACAAGCTGGCAAGTACAGTAGTGGAAGGTAAGTGTCTAGGTGGCTTTAAATGAAGGCTGGATGTGTTTTATGGGTTCGGGCGGTTGGCTGAGAGGTGGACAGACTCAGGCCCTGCCTAGCATGGGCCAATAGGCCTCTTGCCCTGTCCTCACTTCGAATATGATAGATGTATATAACATGCTGCAATAAGGAGTATAATATGCCATTTTACGTGATGTGTTAATTGTGTTGTGTCTGTTGACGTATGAACAAAATATTCCCTTACGTATAGACTTTTGTAGGATTCATGTAATCATAGATATTATTTTTTTGGAGGGATGCGCTCCATTATTCTTGAGAAACTTACCGTTCTATTTAAGAGAGCCCAGCAGGTGTATTTATTGTAACATTTTTCATAAAGAAAAAAACATTTGTTCTGAAATTGTTCTGAAATACAACATAAGGGGCTTATAGCAGAAGGTAGAAAAAGCCTAGAAGTGTAAAAAGAAAAAAAAAATGTATCCTCAGAAGCATAACTTTATACAAAGAACGTTAATATTCATAGAAAAAGAAAAAAAAAGAATGCATAATGTAATATGTCGAGCAAAGTTATTCCATTAGCTATTATGTTCCTTTTTAGAAAACTGCGCGCTCGAAGCAAATGAGTCACTCAGGCTGTACACTAAAAGGTTATTGGAACTGGAGAGGAAAAGAAAGTCCCACACTATGTTACTCTTTTATTCCAGCATGGCAAACGAAATTGTGTAATCCCACCCCCACCAACCTGATCGACAGATTGAATCCATCATGACCTGGTCGTTTAAGAGTCAAGGTCAGAACGCTCGGGGGTCGTGCTGGCTGAAGGATCGTAGAGGCTTGTTTGGTGGGTTAAGTCCACCCAGTTCCACTCTCTCTCTCTCTCTCTCTCTCTCTCTCTCTCTCTCTCTCTCTCTCTCTCTCTCTCTCTCTCTCTCTCTGAAAGTCACCAGTTGGACTTTAGCGAGAGCCGTGAGAATCAAAGGGGGACTCTTTCCTCAGTCCAGTACCTTAGCCATAAGGGACGCCCTGACTGGAGTGAACTCAGTATACTTTTGTATGTAGGGTGAACCAGGAGCTAGATTGGCGCGCTACGCCAACCCAAATCCATATATAGCAGTTTTCGACTAAGATGTTGCCTTCCTATTTATGCTATACACGGTCCAACTCGTCAGTCAGTCATTCCTCAATCGACAGATGCGAATTGTGAACACACAAGAACCAGGTGTTGGGAGGGTCATGGAGGGGTAACGTTAGAAATTGAGGAATGTTAGCAAGTTCTTTTCGTCTCTTTTGAATGTGAAAGCTGAACAGATCACCTCTAATATTCCGTTATTGCCATTTGCACCGGTGATCACGGTGGATTTAGCCTTCCCCTCCCCTTCTATATATAGACATGATGCTGAATAGGCCTTCGGAACACAAAGTTACAAGAGGCTTTGCGCAGACATGTCCACCGAAAATGACTTCTAGTTCTTGGTGAAGCTTCTCTACGACAGGAAAGTGAGCGTCAGATTGAAAAACCGACTCGAAAATCCCTCCGTAAGTTCAGTGAGGAGGAGGAGGAGGAGGAGGAGGAGGAGGAGGAGAGGTTTGGGGATTACCTCCTTAGTTCCCCACCCTCAGCTCTCCTCCTGATCACCTTTGTCTATCAGAACGGTACCTAGTCTGGTGCTGAAAGCTTCGTGTCCCCGTCTTGGGAACGACTGGCGAAGGAGGGAGGGAGGTTGGCCACAACGTGAGGAGAACTGTAGGAACATCAGAATTCCCACCGATGAGAGAGAGATAGAGAGAGATAGAGAGAGAGAGAGAGAGAGAGAGAGAGAGAGAGAGAGAGAGAGAGAGAGAGAGAGAGAATATATATATATATATATATATATATATATATATATATATATATATATATATATATATATATATATATATATATATATATTCCTATGAGTCCACGGGGAAAATGAAACACGAAAAGTTCCCAAGTGCACTTTCGTGTAATAATCACATCATCAGGGGAGACACAAGAGAGGAATATAACAGTCAGTTGATATACATAGAAGAGACGAAGCTAGGACGCCATTTGGTAAACATGTGATTGTCCATATATATTATGTATATACTCGTGTGTGTGTGTGTGTGTGTGTGTGTGTGTGTGTGTGTGTGTGTGTGTGTGTGAGTGAGAGAGAGTTTGGGAAAACATAGAAATGTTATGATATATCCCGGTCACAGCTTAGTCTGGTTTCCAAAGTTTGTACGAACTTTCGCCGTTCGGGCATTCGTTCCGGGTTCCGTTCGTGTTCTGGTCGGCCCCTAGGGCGTGGTTTGGTCGTTACCTCGCCAGCATCATTAAAAACTTCAGTAGGTAGATTTCAGAAATTTTCCTCTGGGAATTACGTAGACTTAAGGGGCAGGTTCGAAAGGTCAGGCATCTATTTGTTGAGGGCCGTAACGTTGTGTTTAAGGGTCGTAAACGTCGAGTTCAAGGAGAGTAACGTCGTGTTCAAGGGCTCTAACGTCGAGGGCAAGGGCAGTAGTTTTGTGTTTAAGGGCACTATCGTTGTGTTCAAGGGCAGTAAGGTGGTGTTTAAGGGCACTATCGTCGTGTTCAAGGGCAGTAAGGTGGTTTTTAAGGGCACTATCGTCGTGTTCAAGGGCAGTAAGGTGGTTTTTAAGGGCACTATCGTCGTGTTCAAGGGCAGTAAGGTCGTGTTTAAGGGCACTATCGTCGTGTCGGGTTGGTGAGAGGACAAGAACTAAGGAAGAAGTAGCACTATTCCCGAAGCAGGAGTTGTGGTAGTGTGTGATAGAGTGTAAGAAAGCAAATTCTAGATTGATGTGGGTGAAACTGAGAGTAGATGGAGAGAGATGGGTGATTATTGGTGTGTATGCACCTGGACATGAGAAGAAAGATCACAGGAGAGGCAAGTGTTTTGGGAGCAGCCAAGGGCAGCAAGATCGTGTTTAAGGGCAAGGAGGGTTGAGGAGGGTTTAAGGGTTTAAGGGTTGAGGAGTGCGCAAGAGTTCGTAATGCTGGAGATCACCCGTGAAGTGGATGATGTAGTGACGTTCTGAGGTCACTGTAGGAGGTGTCTTGTGGGTTGAGGGAGACGAGGAGGATCAATGACGCACTCGTGCCTCCCCGCTCGT
>NC_092286.1:11868235-11885735 GCF_036320965.1 Panulirus ornatus
CCGCCTGTTACTCAGGGGTCCCGGGTTCGATCCTGGCTGTTGGAGGTTTGTATGTTCTATGAAGATGCGCGTTCCTATGCACTTTGTTCGTATATATATATATATAGATAGATAGATAGATGTATATATATCCGAAGAATTACCTTTAAAACCCCCTGATCGTCAGTGCAAAAGTTTAAAGTCACCAGGGTGCAGGACCATTATTGAATTACGTTTAAAATGTTCTATCTCCGGGCAGCGACATGGCGCCATCCCTATTAATCCTGAAATAATGACCCAGCATTAACGTTCATAAACTGGAATTGATGACCTTTTGTTTCATTTCATAAATTCTGAGTAATGATCCTTGTTATTCTTTTTTTTCTGTTTTTTTCCAATCATTTTCGTCGTGATGTTCCACCGTTCCGATGGTTGGAATGCAACTGTTCCTTATTCCTAAGTGTTCAGGTGATGGACCAAGGGATGGTAGAATGGTAGACTGTGATTGTGGTGGGCTGGTAATGATTTACGATCTGGGCTTCATCAACCAAGCCATGCTAACTTGCCTTAAACTAGTGAACACACACACACACACACACACACACACACACACACACACACATATATATATATATATATATATATATATATATATATATATATATATATATATATATATATATATATATCCCTGAAGATGTACATTATCACAAAAGCTCTCGGATCTTCGCTTTCTATTTTCCTTGTGGCTGCCAGCATAAATCACATGTTCTTTTGTGATATGTCTGCACACACACACACACACACACACACACACACATATATATATATATATATATATATATATATATATATATATATATATATATATATATATATATATACTAGCATATACAGAGAGTCGCATTCTAATGATCTATTCCTTATTGATAACTATAACTGGCAGGGCAATGAACGGCCCCGAAGTTCAAGCAGTAATTAATCAGATACGTGTAACGGAACGAGGCTCCTCCATCTGTGTCAGCCGGCCGAGCCAGCCAGCAAGGAAGTGGATGAATGTGTGTGTGTAGTGCAGATATCCCCCAGCGAAATTGAACTGGCTGACGAGAGGATATATTGTTGGACAATCTCGACCCGTTTTTTTTGGATAGTGTTTGATCCAGCGGACATTTGGTCCAGCGGACAACTGGAAGTTAAGCTAATAGAAACCCCCCTTTTTTTTTTTTCTTTCTTTTCTTCTCCTCTTCTTTTTCTGTCTTTTAAATCCGTGAACTTTCCTGAAGGAAAATTAATCTGACATTATAACGAAATTTGCGAGGGGAGGGGGGGAAAAATCCTCCTGTAGGTTTGAAATTTGTGTCAGTTCAGCATATCATTAAAAGTTTTCCCTCCTGGGGGGTGTGTGGAGGGAGGATAAAATTAGATATGTTGATAGACCATCATGCGTAAGATGCAGGCTAATCAGGTAGCCATCAGGGCCTATAATGTGCCATTAAGACGATGTGACATTTGTTTCAGCCTCGGCTCCTTGTCATTATGTGGGATTATCGCGTTTGCAACGCCACAGTTCACAATTGTTTGGGGAAAGGGGGAAGGGGAGAAAAAGGGGAGGTGGGGGGGAGAAAAAGGGGAGGTGGGGGATGGTTTGGGGTTCGTTGTGGGGGGGTAGGAATGGTTATTGCCGTCGAGAAAAACCCGTGTTGTGATCAAGACTTCGTCTTTCCTTATTATCCAATTAGATTTTTTTTTCTATTTTTTTATTTTTGCGTGACTTTGTGTTGCTTTTATTTTTATTCTTATTATTGGCGATTATATATATAAAAAAAAAGAGGTGGGGGGCGGGTGCGGAGGGGAGGAGAGGAGGGAAGGATTTTGGTTCATTGGAGGGACTTCCTCGTCAAGCGCTCTTGGTGAAAGGTGTGTTTACGTTGGTAAATGGAACAAGCAGATGGAGCAGTTTAAATGACTAACAACACCCCACACGGTCAGCACATCACAACACCCCACACGGTCAGGGAAGCACATCACAACACCCCACACGGTCAGGGAAGCACATCACAACACCCCACACGGTCAGGGAAGCACATCACAACACCCCACACGGTCAGGGAACCACATCACAACACCCCACACGGTCAGCACATCACAACACCCCACACGGTCAGGGAAGCACATCACAACACCCCACACGGTCAGGGAACCACATCACAACACCCACACGGTCAGGGAAGCACATCACAACACCCCACACGGTCAGGGAAGCGCATCACAACACCCCACACGGTCAGGGAAGCACATCACAACACCCACACGGTCAGGGAAGCACATCACAACACCCACACAGTCAGGGAAGCACATCACAACACCCACACAGTCAGGGAAGCACATCACAACACCCACACGGTCAGGGAAGCACATCACAACACCCACACGGTCAGGGAAGCACATCACAACACCCCACACGGTCAGGGAAGCACATCACAACACCCACACAGCCAGAGAAGCACATCACAACACCCACACAGTCAGGGAGCACATCACAACACCCACACAGTCAGGGAAGCACGTCACAACACCCCACACGGTCAGGGAAGCACATCACAACACCCACACAGTCAGGGAAGCGCATCACAACACCCACACAGTCAGGGAAGCACATCACAACACCCACACAGTCAGGGAAGCACATCACAACACCCCACACGGTCAGGGGAAGCACATCACAACACCCACACGGTCAGGGAAGCACGTCACAACACCCACACAGTCAGGGAAGCGCATCACAACACCCACACAGTCAGGGAAGCACATCACAACACCCACACAGTCAGGGAAGCACATCACAACACCCACACGGTCAGGGAAGCACATCACAACACCCCACACGGTCAGGGAAGCACATCACAACACCCCACACGGTCAGGGAAGCACATCACAACACCCCACACGGTCAGGGAAGCACATCACAACACCCCACACGGTCAGGGGAAGCACATCACAACACCCACACAGTCAGGGAAGCACATCACAACACCCCACACGGTCAGGGAAGCACATCACAACACCCACACGGTCAGGGAAGCACATCACAACACCCACACAGTCAGGGAAGCACATCACAACACCCACACGGTCAGGGAAGCACATCACAACACCCACACAGTCAGGGAAGCACATCACAACACCCACACAGTCAGGGAAGCACATCACAACACCCACACGGTCAGGGAAGCACATCACAACACCCACACGGTCAGGGAAGCACATCACAACACCCCACACGGTCAGGGAAGCACATCACAACACCCACACAGTCAGAGAAGCACATCACAACACCCACACAGTCAGGGAGCACATCACAACACCCACACAGTCAGGGAAGCACGTCACAACACCCACACAGTCAGGGAAGCGCATCACAACACCCACACAGTCAGGGAAGCACATCACAACACCCACACAGTCAGGGAAGCACATCACAACACCCCACACGGTCAGGGAAGCACATCACAACACCCACACGGTCAGGGAAGCACGTCACAACACCCACACAGTCAGGGAAGCGCATCACAACACCCACACAGTCAGGGAAGCACATCACAACACCCACACAGTCAGGGAAGCACATCACAACACCCACACGGTCAGGGAAGCACATCACAACACCCCACACGGTCAGGGAAGCACATCACAACACCCCACACGGTCAGGGAAGCACATCACAACACCCCACACGGTCAGGGAAGCACATCACAACACCCCACACGGTCAGGGGAAGCACATCACAACACCCACACAGTCAGGGAAGCACATCACAACACCCCACACGGTCAGGGAAGCACATCACAACACCCACACGGTCAGGGAAGCACATCACAACACCCACACAGTCAGGGAAGCACATCACAACACCCACACAGTCAGGGAGCACATCACAACACCCACACAGTCAGGGAAGCACATCACAACACCCACACAGTCAGGGAAGCACATCACAACACCCCACACAGTCAGGGAAGCACATCAGCCCCGAGCCATCCCACTGTCTTTCTTCCCACCGGTTTCTTCGTGGTCTCGAAATCCCATAGTTCGAGACAGTACCTGTCCACCGAGAGAGAGAGAGAGAGAGAGAGAGAGAGAGAGAGAGAGAGAGAGAGAGAGAGAGAGAGAGAGAGAGAGAGAGATTGGGGATAACACCTCAAGGGTAATTCTACTGATCTCTCACTGAGCGAGGACATTATTATTTTTTTTTTCTTGAGACGGTTTTATGGAGAAAGAGAGCCTTTATTAATGGGTGTGGGGTGTGTGGGTGTGGGGGCTTATACTTAGAGTATCCGTTATGTTTCTTATCTTACTCATCATATGAATGAGTCTTTATATCGCCATCTTTCCTTCTTGTCGATCTGTGTCTAATCTTCCAGTCTGTCGTGTCAGTAGTATGTTTAACTCCTCCTCTCTCTTCCTAATCCTTCCATTTCCAAACAATTTTTCATTTGCATTGACATTCTGTTTCTCACTGCGAAGTTCTCCTCTCATCGATAGATGTCAACACCTGTAACTCGCATTCCACATCGTCGAATTACATAGCTTCCCGCAATACCTCTGCCCTCGCGTTCGAAACACTTCGTCGAACCATCACGTTTCACAACCACTCATCAATTGCCCCACGTTCGAAGCAACTCGAAGCATCGCCTTTTCAATAGGACACAACCACTGCCTCGCGTTCGAGACAGCTCGACCCATGACCTTCTCACAAGGACACCACCATTGCCCCACGTTCGAAACAGCTCGAATCATCTGTCTCACAGTGAGCGAGACAGCGGTACTTGGTGAAACTGCATATTCCAAGGAAGAATCCCGGCGTGTAGTGGCGAAATTCGAGAGGCAAACAGACCGTAATGAACCGGTTGTGCAGCCAGGCCTGGCGTGGACCATCGCCCGCTAAAGGACAACGGGAAATACATGCAGGCAGGGCACAACACATGCGAAGGCACCACGGTACAGTCGCATGCAGGGTCCAGGGGGCAGCACAGGTACGGTACGATACGGTACGGTACAATTGCCTCTCTCTCTCTCTCTGTCTCTCTCTCTCTCTCTCTCTCTCGTTCGTGTCGACAGGAACGCTTGAAGTCTGTCCTTTACGATATTTGATTGATTAATGATTAGAGACGTTTGACAAGATAACTGGGACTGGAAATACATAATAGATTCTACCCAGAAATGACTGTACTTCTATTTATTCATATATTTCAGCGTGTATAATCCACACCCGTGCATGTACAGTGCTACTTATCCATATTATTGTATAATCCACACCCATGTTTACAAAACACCGTCCCTGAAATTTTCGCCAGCAAACTGCAGAATTTTTTTTTTTCTTTTTACGCGTGAATTACGTTAAAGAAAATGACGAACCTCTTGGAATAAGATGGGCTTAGTACTGCCTGGGGTATTGAAGGTCGCTGACCTATAAGCAAGTAAGATAACTATACTGCATCAGGGAACCAAGTAGATTTTGTGAATAATTGAAGAGAGAGTTACAACGAGGTTGGACGGAATTTATATATATATATATATATATATATATATATATATATATATATATATATATATATATATATATATATATATATATATATATATTGGAAAGGATCACAATTTTGCGCGTGATCAAGATATTCCTATGAGTCCACGGGGAAAATGAAATACGATAAGTTCCCAAGAGCACTTTCGTGTAATAATCACATCATCAGGGGAGACACAAGATGTATATCAATTGACTTATATATATATATATATATATATATATATATATATATATATATATATATATATATATATATATATATATACCTGGCGCTACCTCGCCAAAGCGGGAGGATAGCTATGCTGTTTCTTGTGGTAGCGAGGTAGCGTCGACGAAAAAAAAAAAAAGAAAAAAAGAATAGCATAGGGCTAGATATCCCAGGAGTCAAAATCACCCACGAGATCTCTCTCTCTCTCTCTCTTTCTCCTACGACTGTCCTTGGAAATATATCTTGATACAGAGACTGGAAGAACCTCTCCCTCCTTAGCAATGCCCCTGAGGTATGCTGTCCAGGTTCAGCTACGAATATGAATGAAATGTCTTGGCCCCTGTTAGGCGGCGGGAATACTAATTTTGGAAATTTAATGGAATCCCTACACTGCCATGGAAGTCTCGGTGTCCCATGCATGAATATTAATGTGAGGGACACGGAAGAGAAGTGTGTGTGTGTGGGTGTGTGTGTGTGTGTGTGTGTGTGTGTGTGTGTGTGGATGTGTGTGTGTGTGTGGGTGTGTGTGTGGGTGGGTTGGTGGGTGGGTTGGTGGGTGGGTTGGTGGGTTGGTGGGTGGGTGTGGGCTTCGAGGGGGCACTCCACGCAGCAGTATAATCAAGGATTTCTTTGGTGTGAGATGTTCATCGACGACACTGTATATATATATATATATATATATATATATATATATATATATATATATATATATATATATATATATATATATATATATATATATATCCCTGGGGATAGGGGAGAAAGAATACTTCCCACGTATTCCCTGCGTGTCGTAGAAGGCGACTAAAAGGGAAGGGAACGGGGGGCTGGAAATCATCCCCTCCCGTTTTGCTTTTTCCAAAGGGAGGAACGGAGAAGGGGGCCAAGTGAGGATGTTCCCCCTGAGGCTCAGTCCTCTGTTCTTAACGCTACCTCGCTAACGCGGGAAATGGCGAATTTCTGTGAAAAAAAAGAAAAAGGGGATATATATATATATATATATATATATATATATATATATATATATATATATATATATATATATATATATATATATATATATCCAGCCACACAACTCAGAGTCTTTTCAACCTTAAGTTTTTAAAAAGTCATCTGGTCTTGTAGCAGCAGCTTCCACCATAAGAACTCCTGACCAACTGCATCTACCACAAAAGTTTGTGATTTAGCACCTTATCTCGAGCGAAGCTCCCAGCGTTCCCACCTCAGGGGAGAAAAAAGAAAAAGAGGGAAGAATAAGTTCTT
This sequence comes from Panulirus ornatus, assembly GCF_036320965.1. Classification (NCBI taxonomy): domain Eukaryota; kingdom Metazoa; phylum Arthropoda; class Malacostraca; order Decapoda; family Palinuridae; genus Panulirus; species Panulirus ornatus. The sequence continues at coordinate 11,875,273 of NC_092286.1, forward strand.
CCCTGAGAATTCCCATTCTTTCACGCCTCGCTCAGCAATACTGGCCATCTTTCATATTTGTCACGGAACTTATTTTATTTTTTGATCTTTGTCCCTCACCGTTAGAGAGTAACACACACACACACACACACACACACACACACACACACAAAACACCTCTTCTTAACCATTTTCAGATGTAAACTCCCCAAAAATCTTTCCGTCATTCTTCTTTCAGAAAGTGTTTTTCTTTTCAGGGGGAGGGGAAGCTGCTCTCTCTCTCTCTCTCTCTCTCTCTCTCTCTCTCTCTCTCTCTCTCTCTCTCTCTCTCTCTCTCTCTCTCTCTCTCTCTCTTTTCCGTCAAGTCTTTGAGAAATTCATTTCCTCCTGAAGTGAAACGTTTAAAAACGCTCTCTCTCTCTCTCTCTCTCTCTCTCTCTCTCTCTCTCTCTCTCTCTCTCTCTCTCTCTCTCTCTCTCTCTCTCTCCTATTGCACACTTCTTCCGCCGCCAAAACTTTTGATTCCTGGCGTCTCTCGCAGTTAGAGTATTTTTCTTTTATTCTTCCGAATTCTTTTGCCAAGATGCGTCTCCACTCTCTCTCTCTCTCTCTCTCTCTCTCTCTCTCTCTCTCTCTCTCTCTCTCTCTCTCTCTCTCTCTCTCTCTCTCTCTCTCCGCTGCTGTGTTTCTCTTTTCCCACTTGTCAGTTGAGACGCTCTTGGGTCTGGCATTGGTCCTGCAGTGAAATCTTAAGTTCATCCATTCCAACAGCAGTGAAAATTTCTGATCTTGATCTCTCGTCTCTAGAGAGGCTTGATATCAATCCTCTTCTTCGCCTTTTCAGCTGAAGTTCTGTTCCTGAATCTCTTTCCTCTTCCAAAGGTTTACGTCTTAAGTTTCTACAACGCAAACATAAATAACTTTTCATTTTTCCAAGTTTTCTAACAGTCATTTGCCAAATTTCTTACTCGCCTGCAGTATGAATTCTAATCTCCTAACTCTTCCAACACATAGTTTGTAATTTTAAAACTAACCATGTCTCCAGGCATGCATTGTGAGTTTCCAGGTCTTCTGACATAGTTTCCAGTTTTCTACCACGTTCCAGACGTACATTGTTAGCTTCCAGCACTCCATCCACACAGTTTCCAGATTTCTACCGGTTTCCAGGCGTAGATTGTAAGATTCGAGCACTTCTGACATACAGTTTCCAGTTTTCTACCTCTTTCCAGACGTAGATTGTAAGTGTCTAGCACTTCTAACATACAGTTTCCAGATTTCTGCCACGTTCCAGGCGTACACTGTGAGTTTCCAGCTACTCTAACATACAGTTTCCAGTTTTCTACCACGTTCCAGACGTACATTGTTAGTTTACAGCACTTCATCTATACAGTTTCCAGATTCTCTACCGCTTTCCAGACGTAGATTGTGCTTTTCCAGCACTTCCGACGTACAGTTTCCAGTTTTCTGCCGCGTTCCAGACGTACATTGTGAGTCTCTGGCTCTTCCGACATGCTCTTTCCAGTTTTGTACCACGTTCCAGATGTACAGTGTGAGTTTCCAGCTTCTCTAAAATACAGTTTCCAGTTTTCTACTAACGTCTCCAGCATAAATTCTGAACTTGCAGTTCTTCTAGCGTACAGCTTCTAGTTTCGTGCCTCGTTTCCAACATTAAATCAGTTTCCAGCTCGTCCAGTATACAGATTCCAGTACTCTGCCCCGTCTCCACCGTAAATTCCGAGATTGCAGCTCGCTCCTCTGACACGCAGACAGGTTTTAACCCTCTAACCCTCCCCTTTAACAAGGATTCTGATCTTCGAATCGCTTTTATTTTTTATTTTCTTTTGTAGATTGAATCTTCCATACCAAGTCAACAACAACATCTGAGCTCTTTCCTCCTCCAGCTATCTTTCTACGGCGGTAGAAGACATCCTCACTTCCTCTCTCACTCTCTTTTCTTTGCTACCAAACTCCCGAGTCTTCTCATTTCCCGTAAAGACACATGTGAGTTTCCAGTCTGCCTGTGAGAAAACTTAAATTTTTTGTTTTTTGGGGGGAGGGATCGTCGTCTACTTACTTCTTCCAAGAGGAGAGGGGGTCGTGGAGGGAGGGACTTTCCGAGGAGGGGTCGTGGAGGGAGAGGGACTTTCCGAGGAGGGGTCGTGGAGGGAGAGGGACTTTCCGAGGAGGGGTCGTGGAGGGAGAGGGACTTTCCGAGGAGAGGTCGTCTACTTACTCCTTCCTAGAGGAGAGGAGGGAGATGGTGGGTTGAGGGACTTTCCGAGGAGAGAGGGTGGAGTAAAACCTTTTTAAAGGTATATGTGTATTTATTGTGTAATGGAGTGAAACCTTTTTGTTAAAACAGAGAGAGACTGACACCGATGGGAATTTCGTTTTCGAATGACGGGGGCTTGGGGGATTTGAAAAAAAAGAAAGAAAAAAAAGAGTAGAATGAATAGAAATTGTCAGAGCTGCCTCTCCTAAATTTCGTTTAATTACTCACCACTTCGCACGGTATTATATTACCTGATCCATTTTCTGTCTGTCTGTCTGCCTGCCTGCCTCTCTCTCTCTCTCTCTCTCTCTCTCTCTCTCTCTCTCTCTCTCTCTCTCTCTCTCTCTCTCTCTCTCTCTCTCTCTCTCTTTCTGTGTTTGGCATATATTTGGTTATACGTACGAGTATAAAGTGTAAATGTGGATATGCATTTTGCTTTTGTTTATTTGGCGTCCATGTGCCTTTTTTTGTGTGTGTCAGACCTCACGTCACCATTTATTTTGTCACAGAATATAATTACATTTACCTCAAAAATATTCTCCAAATTTCTACGCTGAGTATTCTTTTAGGGAGAAATTACTTTGAAAGGTATTTGAATATACAGAAGAAAATAAAGAGTTGATTTACGACTTAAGGACCTTATTGAAAAGCTAATGATACTCGTTCTTTAATATCATTATGATCAATTTTTTTTGACGCAACCCGAGGATTCCTATATCCAGGGGCTCCTGCACCTCTAGGGCTGCGCTACATTCAGGAGCAGGGGGTAGGATGAGGGATGGGTTCCTCTGAAGCGATCAGTTCATAGACGAGACTATTGTGTACTTTGTTCCGTCAACTGACGAAGAAATAACCTGGATAAAAAAAAAAGGTGATTTCTTTCCTCTTTTGAACTCTCTCGGTGCAGCCTCAAGCTGGCAGAGTCCGGTAACACCTTCTTTAATGATCACGTCGGCTGTTGCGTGTTGCAGAACACTCTGCTCCTGTACCTGAACTCTTCTACATGAAATCAACACCAAAAAAAGGAATCGAGTACAAACATGGCTCATTACACGATACAATTCTTCGTGACCCTTTTTTCTTTTCCGTGTGACACGACAGCACTTGTGAATATCCGCCACAACTCATTCCCATCCACTGAGAGAATCTAGGTCACCCACTTCACCCATCCATCCCCCTTTAAGAACCTCGTTGACCTCATAATTGGACCTGGAATTACCCATTTCGCGCGTGAAGTAAGATTTCACTTGATGAAAATTTTTGGACGAGGTAAATTGACACTGTGAGGCCTGGCGTGTGGCTCCTCAAGTCATTAAGGCTATGGCCACCTACAGACACACTCTGGTTCCTCACCTAATACGTGTGGTACTCACCTGATAGGTGTGGTACTCACCCAATAGGTGTGGTACTCACCTGATAGGTGTGGTACTCACCTGATAGGTAAGATACTGGCCATCTTATCTTTGCTGGAATGAGTAGAACAGAGTTAAGATGAAAGCCAGGTGTTTACGTCCCTCGTTGCTACTGCTTTTATTATTATTGTTATTATTATCATTATCATTATTATTATTATTATTATTATTATTATTATTATTATTATTATTATTATTATTATTATTATTATCATTATTATTGTTATTATTATTGTTATTATTATTATTATCATTATCATCATTGTTATTGTTATTATAATTATCATTATTATTATTATTATTATTATTATTATTATTATTATTATTATCATTATTATTGTTATTATTATTATTATTATTATTATTATTATTATTATTATTATTATTATTATTATCATTATTATCAATATTATTATTATCATTTAATATTAGTGTAATAGTAGTAGTAGTAATAGTCGTAGTAGTAGTAGTCGTACCAGTATTGTTATTATTATTATTGTTATTGATATTATAATCATTATGATTATTGTCATCATCATCATCATTATCATCATCATTATCATCATTCATTATCATCAACATCATCATCATCATCATCCCGAGGCTCCTTTATCCAAGACCTCCTGGAGCTTAGAGGCTGCGCTGCATGCCGTAGCAGGGAAAGGATGGAGGTTCTTGGACGAGATGTCGTCACTCCGACAACGCACACAAGCCCAGTCCAAAGTTACCGAGAAGGCGGAGGCGGAGTCCGGTTAACGTCAACCCAACCTTAATATTAAGTCAGTTTACTAATAACATGACTAGTTGGAACAACACACTGAGAGAGAGAGAGAGAGAGAGAGAGAGAGAGAGAGAGAGAGAGAGAGAGAGAGAGAGAGAGAGTAAGAGAGTGGTAGTAGTAGTGGCAGCATAGCTCACACGGTGAAGATTAATATTAATCCGTCAGGGGGATTATCCACCTCTCTCCCACACGAAACTCTCTGCTGCTGATGAGAGAAGGTGGCGGCGCGGGGGAAGTGCATAATTATGTGGTGACTTTAATTAACTTCGAGTTACAAGAACGCGCCGTGTGTGTGTGTGTGTGTGTGTGTGTGTGTGTGTGTTATCTTTTCGATATATCCCTACAATCTTTACGAACGAGTTTGTTCGTGGAAGCCAAATGGACACACTATCAACCACCCTCCTGTCGTTGTGAATTAAGAGACAAATTTGTTTATATGTACAGATCATATATATATATATATATATATATATATATATATATATATATATATATATATATATATATATATATATATATATATATATATATATATATATATAAATATATATATATATGTAAGAAATGTGTAGACTATAGTCTCCATGCGTGTGTATTGGAGGTAAGTCTTTAAACCATTTACTGTGGATGCGAGAGATTACACAGTTTCATTCCCCCCACCACTACGATTATCATAAAATCTGCTGAGGAAATGGGAAACCAAACCTTCCTAGTTATCTTCCGTAAAGAGAAGTAATTTCTCTTGGAATATAATTACACGGAATGAAATCTACAAGGACGGAGGTTCATGGTATTAAAATGAACGTCATTTTTTCACTAAAGTTGTTTTAACGTTTATATATATATATATATATATATATATATATATATATATATATATATATATATATATATATGTATATATATATATATATATATATATATATATATATATATATATATATATATATATATATATATATATATATATAATATTCCTATGGGGAATATTATATAGAATATATTATATATAATATAATATATAAATGTAACCGTCAGTTGATATACATTTGGTAAACATGCGACAATCGCATGTTTACCAAATGGCGTCCTAGCTACGTCTCTTCGTTGTATATCAACTGACTTATATTTTTCTCTTGTGTCTCCCCTGACGATGTAATTATTACACGAAAGAGCACTTGGGAACTTATCGTGTTTCATTTTCCTCGTGGACTCATAAGAATATACCTGATCACGCGCAAAATTGTGATTCTTTCCAATATATATATATATATATATATATATATATATATATATATATATATATATATATATATATATATATATATATATATATTCTTTTTTTTCTTTTAAACTATTCGCCATTTCCCGCGTTAGCGTGGTAGCGTCAAGAACAGAGGACTGGGCCTTTGTGGAATATCTCACCTGGCCCCACTCTGTTCCTTCTTTTGGAAAATTAAAAAAAAAAAGAAAAAAAAAACGATAGGGGAGGATTTCCAGCCCCCCGCTCCCTCCCCTTTTAGTCGCCTTCTACGACACGCAGGGAATACGTGGGAAGTATTCTTCATCCCCTATCCCCAGGGATAATATATATATATATATATATATATATATATATATATATATATATATATATATATATATATATATATATGTATGTATGTATATATGATCACCGGAGATAGGGGAAAAAGAATACTTCCCACGTATTCCCTGCGTGTCGTAGAAGACGACTAAAAGGGGAGGGAGCGGGGGGCTGGAAATCCTTCCATCTCGTTTTTAATTTTCCAAAAGAAGGAAAGTAGAAGGGGGCCAAGTGGGAATATTCCCTCAAAGGCTCAGTCCTCTGTTCTTAACGCTACCATGCTAACGGGGGAAATGGCGAATAGTATGATATATATATATATATATATATATATATATATATATATATATATATATATATATATATATGTATATATATATATATATATATATATATATATATATATATATATATATGTATATATATATATATATATATATATATATATGTATGTATTTCGTGAGAGCAAGTGATCTCTTATCATCGCCGGCTGATAAAAGATATATGTGGGCGAGACCTGGCGTGGGAACAAGGGCAGCTTGTGTCCACTTACGTAAAACTGCCTCAGTTGTATTTCTGGCGAGCTAGCTGGGCCAAGCCATTCCTGCGCAGTCCTGGCTCGCTCTGTTCTATCCTGTCCTACCCTGGCTTGGCTTAGCTCGTCCCTGACCTGACCTGACCTGACCTGCCGTGGTGTCCTCCCCTCTGGCTCCCCTTAATCTAGCCCCCTATACCGCTAACTGTCGCTGACTCAAAGGGTTTAAGTTGAAGTGGCTCGTCGTCGTCTTCGACGCTGCGACGCGAGGGGGCATCTACGTCTTATAACAACACGTCCTTTGTCTCTAGATGTTCTCGTGCGCCGTCGCGTCCACATCAGTCGATGGTCTCAGAAGCTGATGATTCAGTCTGCTTGTCAGTGTCCGGTGGCTTTGAACGTCTACAGTCGAATGAGAGTGACCTGAGATTCACCTTGTGCACTCACTCGTTCCTCGTGGATTCACTCGGGCCCCGTGGGTAAGTTTATGGTATCCAGACCGCCATTTGCTGCCTCATGAATCAAACAGTAAGGACCTGAGAGATTCGTCGCATGTACTTACTCAGTCGCTCCCGAAGATTCACTCGGGCCCCATGATTCACTCTTGTCCCATTTTTAAGTTTATTGCATCAAGAGCGCCATTTGCGCTGCGCCAACACACATTACGTTCCACCTCTTCTTATATACAGACTGACGACCCAGTTATCCATCTATCTATTCTCGATATATAAAAAGGAAATGATTATATATAAGTTTCCTTGTCAGTCATAACCCCTCAGGTCTCACAGATCAATACTGGTATCGCTGTGGTCAATAGCATGATGACGTTCACACGAGCGAGTCTAATCATCATCATCAACATCATCATCTCTTAGTGCTAGACACAGATGGTTATGGATGGTTTCCCCAGCGTCATCAGATGCTAAACGTGTTCCCCCAGGTGCGTCTGCACCTCCCTCCGTCCGTCTGCATGTCTTTCCACTAGTCTGTAATCATAACTTTTCACTGGTCTTTTAAATATGAGATATATGCGCGCTACGCTTTGCCCATTTGTCTCAAGACGCGACGCAACATCATCCTCCTCCTCCTCCTCCTCCTCCTCCAGCACGTAAGGATCTCCTTCCTCTCAAAGGCCTCTCACTTAAGCCACCTCCCTTCCACCCAGAGTGGGGGCATCTGCCGGAGCCCCAGTGTGGCGGAGGAATACTGCGTTGGGGAGCCTTCAAGTTAGTCACCGGCGAGTGCTGCTGGCGACGCCATTAGACACTTTTTTGTTCAGAGTCGTGACTCCTCGGAAGAAATGAGTGCAGAATTTACGGCTCGGGGATATGTGGTGCCTGGTGGGTACAGACTGGTTTTACTCTCCTTCGCTACGTCATTTCTGATGCGTGTGTGTGTGTGTGTGTGTGTGTGTGTGTGTGTGCAGAAACACCACTAGGAAAAGGATACGCGAGAATCCTTATATACTTATATGTCGCAGGATTCTACTTGGTTATGTGCGAGTGAAAAGTCAACTAAAGCGAGATTGGATCATTGTCAGTGTGGACGTAGGTGAGTGCAGTCTCTTCAGGGGAACTTCTGGCACACCAGAGGAGTCCATGATTTCACTGCTTCTGATTGAGACGCAGCCATGAGGCTGAAGGATTTCCATGTATAAAACTGACATAGAGTTGACCTTATATACCCCATAGTTTGAGCCCTTTTCTGGTTGTCCGCAAACTCCCTCTCCTGGTTGGATGCTATCCAATCTTGTCTCCTCCTTCCTTTGCTGCCGGGACCACCAGTCCGCTAGCTACCTTTGCCAAGGTCACAAATCCCTCTCTATTGTTCGTGTCCTAAGTTACTTATGCTTATGTACGCAGCTTCGATGGTTCTCCGCACCTGCTTTAACCCACCCTTTATGTAACACCTTCAGTCTTCGCCCGTAGGCTAGATGTTCATATTCGTCCACATGTAGCACCATGAAGTTGGATGTTCTATGAATTCTTAAATCATTTCTGTGTTCTGTTGAACTCTTTTCCACCCTACGTCTCGACTCACTATACAAGGAGATGAACAGCCATTGCAAGGTAGAAGATACACCACTCCAAGCTCATTGGTAACTAACTTACATTTGTTTGTGACCAGTTCCCCTGTCTTTGTGCCAGACGCCTTAGCTATACTCATTCCTGCTTTTTAATCTTACCACACTGATCTACGATATCCATGTTCTCCTCCACCATTACGAACAGCCTTGAAGAGACCAAGTCGTCTGTTGCTGTTTGAATTCCATTGCATCTATACCTTGAGTTTTCTTAGAGTTAGGAACTGTAACTTAATCAACTTTCATTCTTTCATTACTGCCGTTACCTGATCTTCTGTATATTTCCCTGGCTTCAATTCGTTAATTTGCATATCAGTCTTCCCTGGGTACTTTAGTTTCTTGAAAGCTTCAACTATGTAGGTCAAGTCATTATCCCGTCCAAGATGTAGTCAGCTCTCTGAAGAGTAAGACCTGGATCACAATGTAAGAGCATTAGAGAATTACTGCTCATATCTCTGTTTTCATTACACACACACACACACACACACACACACACACACACACACACACACGAACTCACTCGAGCACCTGTTATACAACTTGGAACAACCAGTAGTTAAAGAAGACGAGGCGTTCGAGCTGAAATCAATGTTCTTACCCACAAACAAGATGCGGGCGGACGTGAAGGAAGTCGAGATGAGCTGTGGGAGGACCCGGCTAAACTTGATAAATGATGCTCATTCGACCCCCCCCCCCCCCCCCCAAAGTTTCGGGCGCCGAAAGTTGACGAAGGCACCTCCCTGGTCACATTTTCTTCGCCTCCTCCGCTGGATGACGATCCCCTTGGCGTCGGCGGTAACAGGACCTGATCCTGTTGACATTGCGAGAGGCGGTCTTCGTATTGAGGAATGAGGAGCAGAAGCAAAAAATAATCTGGCTTTTCTATCCAGTTTTCTAATGCAATTCCCGACCCCCCCCCCCCCACACAAAGCCTCCAGCGTACTCAGAATAGTATGAATTCCCTCCAGAATGCGTTTGTTGAAGACGAATAGATTCTTGCTGTTGTTTTATAAAGTCCTGAATGATTGTACGCAGGGGAGCTGTAAACCAGCCTCTATGCATAGCACAAATGATGGTCGCATTATGATTTCTTCTCTTTGTTTGATATGTGTGTGTGTGTGTGTGTGTGTGTGTGTGTGTGTGTGTGTGTGTGTGTGTGTGTGTGTGTGTGTATGAAAGGAAAAAATGTTCACTCCAAAGGAGTCCAAATTTCTCCTGCTACTTCGAGTAGCGCAGCCTGGGGGCTGAAGGAACTCCCGGAAAGACTTCGTGCGAACACCAAGAACCATATTTAGCAAGAGGTCTTTAAGTGATTATTGACGAACAGATAGATAAATGAATTTAAACATATTTCTTTCCTCCACAATAAACCCATTTATCGTATTCTTGAAATTTTGCTCCTTGGTCTGTACATGTAATGGGTAAGTCCTTCTCTCTCTCTCTCTCTCTCTCTCTCTCTCTCTCTCTCTCTCTCTCTCTCTCTCTCTCTCTCTCTCTCTCTCTCTCTCTCTCTCTCTCTCTCTCTCTCTCTCTCATTCCATTCATCACTCACCGGTTTCCCCATGTTAGGCAAAAAATGGGACTCTGTGAAGGATTTGCCCATTATTGGTACTGAATTCTCTTCCCCATTACTGAGTCCACAGATGCCCATTGGAGCGACGGTGCTCATGATTAGCTCATTTTCTATACAGAATTGAACGTCTTCATCACGTATAACTTTTTTTTTCTTCCTGATTTTGCCAGTCCTTTTGTTGTTGCTGTTCCCAGTCTTTTGTTACAGCTTCTGCTGCTGTTGCTGCTCCTGTGGCTGTTTTTG
>NC_092286.1:11893235-11918235 GCF_036320965.1 Panulirus ornatus
TCGCATAATACGCGGGAAGAGACAGGCTTCGTCCGGGCCAATTGTATTGTTCCTTTGGTACATGAAACACTGCCTCGTATGGTTTACGGGAAGAGGGCCCTTGTGTATTGATCCTTTGGTATGTGAAACACTGCCTCGTATGGTTTACGGGAAGAGGGCCAAGTGTATTGATCCTTTGGTATATGAAACACTGCCTCGAATGGTTTACGGGAAGAGGGCCAAGTGTATTGATCCTTTGGTGTATGAAGCACTGCCTCGTATGGTATATGGGAGCAGGGCCAAGTGTATTGACCCTTTGAAGTATTAAACACTGCCTCGTATGGCATACGGTAACAGGGCCTTGTGTATTGACCCTTTGAGGTCTTAAACACAGGCGAGTGTGATAAACGAAAACACACACTTCGTCTGAAGCTTGTGTGATTAACCCTATTTCAAGTCAAAGAGTATGGGAACATTTGCTGAAGTAATCAACGTTGTGTGTGTGTGTGTGTGTGAGAGAGAGAGAGAGAGAGAGAGAGAGAGAGAGAGAGAGAGAGAGAGAGAGAGAGAGAGAGAGAGAGAGAGAGAGAGAGAGCCGAGAGCTCAAAATCACAATACCAGTGTTTGAAAATACATTCTCTCTCTCTCTCTCTCTCTCTCTCTCTCTCTCTCTCTCTCTCTCTCTCTCTCTCTCTCTCTCTCTCTCTCTCTCTCTCTCTTTCTTTCTTTCTTTCCTCCGCTTAGGTCGTCATATTAAATTCTTTCTCAGGTAGTGTCTGGCATCTGGAAGGACGTAGAATGCGCCTGTCTAAAGTTGGCAGGATCATGTATTTTTTTTTTTCTTTTTTTTTTTCTACACATAACTAGAATACCTACCTGCAGCGATTCAGGCGTCATAGGAGGAAAAAAAAAATATTAAACCCTCGCTGGCAGCCGAGCCGACAATCTGGAAACTGATATGGGGATCGAACTTACGTTCCACTCCAATCATGGTAGCATAATTCCGCTTATTATTGAACGATATACGTAATGTGTAGGTTCTAAAAAACAGACCAATAAGGACATATTCATGCACTCGAGACAACGGAACTAAATGGGGACATACGTAAATTGGGCCATTCCTCGTCTGTTTCCTAGCGCTACCTCGCTAACGCGGGAGACTGCGATTGGTTATGATAAATGAATAAATAAATAAATCAATAAATAAATGGACAATCACATGTTTACCAAATGGCGTCCTAGCTTTGTCTCTTCGATGTATACCAACTGACTTATATTTCTCTCTTGTCTCTCCCCTGATGATGTGATTATTACACGAAAGTGCACTTGGGAACTTTTCGTGTTTCATTTTCCCCGTGGACTCATAGGAATATATATATATATATATATATATATATATATATATATATATATATATATATATATATATATATATATATGGCGGTGACTGACGAAAACGGGTAAAATGCGTATGATATATTCACTGCAAGAAAATGGTATGCCATGGTTATTTTACCAGTGGTTGGCAGAACTCTGTGTGCAGCATCTGTGTGGAAAATTGCCTTCACTTCAGCCAGCGAAAAAAGAAAGAAAAGAAAGAAGAAAGAAAAAGAATCTCTTGACTTCGATATTGCAACATTCGTGTATCATATTTACTCTAATCTTTTTTTCGAAAGGAGGGAAACGGAGTTGTTGATAAAGGAGACATTCTGTAGACACACACACACACACACACACACACACACACACACACATGCTGGAGATGTTAACCCAATTACAGTGAATACCATTAAAATGATATTAGACTATAATGAACGGGGTGAAATCATTGTTCGACCCAGAAGAAAAAAAGAAAAAAAAATTGCTGGAAAAGAAGACTAATTAAGCCAATGGCTTCAAAATACATTAATGAGGTGAATGATATTGTATCTGGTATATGCTACTCCACTCATCTTAAAGAGTCTTATCATTATCTTCCAATGATTGTAATTAATAATCCAGTTTTCAGAATCTCTAGAATTACTTCTAATGTAATTGGTAATCCAGTTTCAGGAGCTATAGAATTACTTCTAATGTAATTAATAATCCAGTTTTCAGGAGCTCTAGAATTGCTTCTAATGTAATAAATCATCCAGATTTCAGGAGCTCTAGAATTACTTTTAATGTAATTAATAATTCAATTTTCAGGAGCTCTAAAATTACTTCTAAAGTAATTATTTATCCAGTTTTCAGGAGCTCTAGAATTACTTCTAATGTCACTAATTATCCAGTTTTCAGGAGCTCTAGAATTACTTCTAATGTAATTAGCTTTCCCAAACTAGAAACAGCGTAACGACCAAGTATCTGTTACCCAAAAGTCAACCTAAGACATCCCCACAGCTGGTAGGCCTAAGGCCTAGACAGACAGACAGACAGACAGTCAGTCAGTCAGAGAGACAGACAGACAGAGAGACAGACAGTCAGTCAGTCAGAGAGACAGACAGACAGAGAGACAGACAGTCAGTCATTCAGAGAGACAGACAGAGACAGACAGACAGACAGTCAGTCAGTCAGAGAGACAGACAGACAGACAGACAGACAGTCAGTCAGACAGACAGACAAACAGAGAGACAGACAGAGACAGACAGACAGACAGTCAGTCAGACAGACAGACAGACAGTCAGACAGACAGACAAACAGAGAGACAGACAGAGACAGACAGACAGACAGTCAGTCAGACAGACAGACAGACAGTCAGACAGACAGTCAGTCAGACAGACAGACAGACAGTCAGTCAGTCAGACAGACAGACAAACAGAGAGACAGACAGAGACAGACAGACAGACAGTCAGTCAGACAGACAGACAGACAGTCAGACAGACAGACAAACAGAGAGACAGACAGAGACAGACAGACAGACAGTCAGACAGACAGACAGACAGACAGACAGACAGACAAACAAACAGATAAACAGACTGACAGACAACGAACCCTCCACGAAACGAAGTTTTCTGAATAGTTGGTGAATTACGGTGAATAACACGAACGAATCTGTGTCTAACTCTCAGCTGCAAAATGGTTTCTCGAATGTAGATGAATCATAATGATTCAGAAAAAAAAAAGGCAACATTGTGACCATAATTGATAGCATGTTGAACGAACTTATAATTGTCTTTGTCCATAAGGTTCATGAATTTTATGATCCACAAGGTATTTCTTTTTTTTCTTTATTAGAGATGTGAGGGGTAGTTTAACTCGGAGAATGTTAATCAAGTACAATTTTGGAAGTATGGTACAAAGGCACCAAAACTCAGTTATTCAAAGATTTAATAGTTTATTTCGTAGGTGCGGCACACACACACACACACACACACACACACACACACACACACACACACATAGCAATTATTTTCCGATTGTGTAACACGAAAATGCCTTGTTGCCATGGGGTCAATTGAACTCCCTCTGTACCATGACGCAATGCCATCGTGCGCGCGTCGGGGGTATTGAACTAAAGAACTCACCTAAGTGTCGAAAGCGCGCATAAGTGTTACGTAAAGACGACATTCCCATGTGAATGGGCGAGAACTTTTAATCTTCTCGTCCCTCCTTCCGTGATAGCACTAGCGTTATGAAACGTTACGTCATATCCTGACATTCTAGATTAATGGTCGCCATTTCCCACTTCTTCCTTGGAGGGGAGGAGGTGGGAGGGATTTGAAGGATTAAGAATAATTGCCTTACTACGTGTCTCGTAGCTCAGTCCTCAGAGAGCTGTCGCCTCGTATGGTCCAGAGATCATATATATATATATATATATATATATATATATATATATATATATATATATATATATATATATATATATATATATATATATTTCCAGAGGAAATACTTCACCAAAGGAAGTCTTAGATCATTGAGTGACGTGCGCATCTGTGAAGGATGGGGTTGGACTGGATTGATTTGTGTCTACTTGGGTTTAGGGCGAAGGAGCTCCTCTATACAGTAGATGTCTGTGATTAGAAAAAATCGTTGGGTATGGTAGCTTGTGGCCTGCAAGTGCTGGTGGCTTTTGGCATACAAACGGTGGTAGCTTGTGGCATACAGATGCTGGTAGCTTGTGGCATACGAGTGCTGGTAGCTTGTAGCTTACAGAATCTGGTTGCTTGTAGTTTGTGGCATACAAATGCTGGTAGCTTGTGGTATGCAGATGCTGGTAGCTTGTGGCATACCAATGCTGGTAGCTTGTAGCATACAGGTGCTGGTAGCTTGTGGCATACCAATGTGGCCTATTTTCACTGGTGGTAGACAGATGCTGGTAGCTTGTGGCATCCGTCCGTAAAAATGACTGTTAGCCCAAGTACCAACGAGGAGTAATTTTCCCGAACCAGATTATGTGGTTGATCACCTCCGCCAATTTGCTCGTTCGCTCCACCGGGATAATGCTCGCTCGACAAGCCAGTGGCTTGTTAACCGGCCCAGTGCCACGTCCCTGTTCAGGTAACGCTCCGTCAGAAGTTTCTATGGCGTTAACGTGGAACGGAGATATGTGATGGTAGATGGATTAATTTTTTTTCTTCTTTATATATATATATATATATATATATATATATATATATATATATATATATATATATATATATATATATATATATATGTACACACCCGAACGCCATTTCCTCTTTCCCACCTCCTTTCCTCTCCGTCCCATCCCGTCTTGATCTATTCCCCTTCGCCCTCTCTGTGCTTTCCTCCACCTCCCTTCCCCCCCCCCAAAAAATATCCCCCTCCCCCCACACTCACCCCCACCCCCCCCCTTTGGAGTCCATAACTCGACATGACGACCCACACAACAACAACAACCCCCCTCCCTCACTTCCCTCCCTCTACACCAACCCACCCCTCCTCCTTCCTCCTTCCCTCCCTGCACTCCGACTTCACAGTTTATGTGGCCCAGTTATGAGTTGCTCCCCTTCTCTCCCTCCCTTTTCCCTCTCCTCTACCCTCACCCTCACCCCCTCACCCTCTAACAGCGTGTTGTTGTGTGGGTAAGGACGCTCCTGAAAGTGGAGGGCGAAGACGGTCGAGTGATAACGAGCACGCTCGAGTGATAAGCGGCTCAGGAGCTCCATCAAGGTCGGGAGGTTGAGGTTTGCGTGGAGGAGGGAAGGTCGACGGAGGTAAAGGTCACCTGGAGTTATAATATGCTCGTCGGTGATTGGTCTGCCCTCGCCAACACTGACCTTTGTGGGATTACGCGTGTTATCTCGGCCTTATCGAATGACCCTGGCAGTGGGTAAGGCTTTAGCTGATAATACCCCAAAGTACCAGCCAGCCTCTTATCTTGTTATCACCGTACGTGGCGGAAATAGATAAACCCCTTGATTCTAAGGAGTCCCTGGTGCTATTCTCATGATTCTAAGGAGTCCCTGGTGCTATTCTCATGATTCTAAGGAGTCTCTGGTGCTATTCTCATGATTCTAAGGAGAGTCTCCCCCATATGTACCAATCCTCACTTTTCGCAGTGCCACCAACGCCCACTCTCGCCTGTAACCATCTCTTCTGCAGGTGGCGGAGGGTTGGTTAAGCCGACAGGCCCAAGTCTTCCTTCCCCTGCCTAGGCTGTGGTGTTTTGTCCGTCTTTATTTCCCAATGGGCGTCCTGAGCTACGTCTCTTCGTTGTATATCAACTGACTGTTGTATTTCTCTCTTGTGTCTCGCCTGATGATGTGATTATTTCACGAAAGTGCACTTGGGAACTTATCGTGTTTCATTATTTTCCCCGTAGACTCATAGGAATATATATATATATATATATATATATATATATATATATATATATATATATATATATATATATATATATATATATATATATATATATATATATATATATATATTCTTTTCTTGAAATCAGTACAGAAAGGCATGAGCCCAGACCTGGAGCCAGGCCATAAATATTTGAGCACCCTTGCGATTTGACACGTCGCCTCATAAATAATGAAGTGCAGCCGAAGGATGAGGAATGAAAATACTTCATTCGGGCAAGGGGGAAAAAAATAACCCCATTAACTGGATGTCCATTTAAACGCCATACATGAAGTTTATGGAACAGGATGAATTAAATGCCATACACTGAAATATGGTAAATTAAACGCCATACATTAAGTCTGTGAAATAGGGTGAATTAAATGCCATACATTGAAATAGGATGGATTAAACGTCATACATTAAATCGATGAAATAGGATGAATTAAATGCCATACATTAAGTCTATGAAATAGGATGAATTAAATGTCATGCACTGAAATAAGGTGGATTAAACACCATATGGTATATGTATGTAACAGGATGAAATAAATGCCATATACTGAAATAGGGTGGATTAAATGCCGTAATAGGATGAATTGGAAGCCATATACTGAAATAGGGTGAATTAGATGCCATACACTGAAATAGGGTGGATTAAACGCCATACATTAATTCTGTGAAATAGGATGAATTAAATGCCATCCACTGAAATAGGATGGATTAAACACCATATGTTAAATTCATGTGATAGGATGAAATGAATGCCATGCACTGAAATAGGGTGGATTAAACGCCGTACATTCGTATCATGAAATAAGACGGATTTAAAGCAAGCTTTGAACCGTGTATGATTTCGTTAATGATGGTGTGAATAATATCAGTGCCATAAAAAAAAAAAGTGATGAAAATCACTGGTATTATACAGCCTTGTTAAATCATATTTTTTTTCTCTTTTTTTTTTTTGACTCGTCAAAAAGTCTGTCCTTGATCTTTGTTCATGTTGTGATATATTAATGTTTTACTTAATAACGCTCAATTTTCTTTTTTTTAAGAACTTTTTTTTTTTTTTTTTTTTTGACTTTGGAGAATCCTTTGTCGAACATCACATTGGGTTTCACTTGTGAGGTTAGTAAACACCTGTTATTGTAGACCCGCTTCAAGGTAGATAGACACAGATGTCTGGAAATACGAAAAATAGGTGAATTATAGATTCTAAAATGATACAGATTACAATTCGGTCCAAATTACAAATAAATCCTTGACTGCAAATTAGGACAAAGAGAAATATCCCGTCATCATAAAAAGAATTCAGTTTTTTTTTATCTAAATCTTTTTTTTTTTTTTCTGACAGTCCAGTGAACTATGGGTTATATTTGCTAACAGAATATTTATATATATACATACTCCAATGTTCAGTAACGCAAATGCTGGAGAATGTCCAGGACCTTGTCAATGAAGATTTATATTTGCTAACAGAATATATATATATATATGTATATATATATATATATATATATATATATATATATATATATATATATATATATATATATATATATATATATATATATATTTATATATATATATATTTATATATATATATATATATATATATATATATATATATATATATATATATATATATATATATATATATACACGAATATAGTGCATATGAACGCACACTTCATAGCTTAGCAGTAGCTCTCCCGCCTGCTACACAGGGGTCCCGGGTTCGATCCTGGCTGTTGGAGGTTTGTACATATATATATATATATATATATATATATATATATATATATATATATATATATATATATTCCACGGTAAGGTTACGCTAATGCTGGAGAATATACATACAGATCCTGTTGGGGGGCAGTTTTGTGTAATACGACAAAAGTATATACTTTTCGTTATCTGGAAAAAAAAATCAGATATAAACCATGTTACATAGATGATGGAGTTTTACGTTCTCTCTCGATATAGTTCGTGCAGCCACGGACCAAAGCTTCAACTTGACATATCCTGAGGACCATGGAAGTCAAGGTTTGAAAGTTTCACACTCCTTGGTTCGGCCTGTTTCTGATCGCTTGGAATGGGGAAGCGATGGGTCTCTTCCATCATAGCTTTATCGGAGCACAGGAAGAAGGGAGGGAGGGAGGAGAGGAGTGTGTCGTGTCTATGGGTGAATTTTGACAGGTAATGCGATCTCTTGCGCTGGTCAGTACGTATGGCCTTGAAGTCCTCTGTATCTTGATTGAATCAGGGATTGAAGACTCCGTCACTGACCTCCTGTGGATAACCTCGGTCGTAGACATATGATCAAGGCTTATGATGTCATCTGACTCCCCTCCCCACAGGTAGGTAGGTATACGAATGCACTGGCCTCTCAGCAGGTTACGTCTCTCTGTCATGGATCACGTCAGGTCTCCCGTTCATACACTCTCTCTCTCTCTCTCTCTCTCTCTCTCTCTCTCTCTCTCTCTCTCTCTCTCTCTCTCTCTCTCTCTCTCTCTCTCTCTCTCTCGTGGAATGCCCTCCAGCAGATAATCTCATCATAGACCATCATCAGGTCTTCTGTTCATCTCTGTCTCTCTCGGTCTCTCTCTCTCTCTCTCTCTCTCTCTCTCTCTCTCTCTCTCTCTCTCTCTCTCTCTCTCTCTCTCTCTCTCTCTCTCTCTCTCTCACGTGGAATGCCCTCCAGCAGACGATAATCTCTGTCACAGAAGGACCATCAGGGTTTACTGTCTCTTCTCTGTCCTTTCCCCCAATCACTCCCGTCAGCTGTAAGGAAGGGGGATGGGTGGGTAGGGGGGGGGGGATTTTCATCATCATGCCTTGGTCGTCACATCACAGACCCTGTTGTTGTACGAGGTCTCATGATAAACCAGGGGTCGTGGAGACCTACTTCGTCAAACATACAGATGCTGTTCACCTCATTCGCTTGTATGTTCGTGTGTGTGTGTGTGTGTGTGTGTGTGTGTGTGTGTGTGTGTGTGTGTGTGTGTGTGTGTGTCCCCCAGCTTCGTAATCTTCCTTCACTCGAGTTTAAGAATGTGTTTGTTATTGTTCAGTTGTATGTTTTGTTTCTGTTTATTTTTGTTTTGTATCCTGGAGAACAAGATAGGTGTGTGTGTGTGTGTGTGTGTGTGTGTGTGTGTGTGTGTGTGTGTGTGTGTGTGTGTCTGTGTGTGTGTGTGTGTGTGTGTGTGTAAGCAAACAGGGGTCCGGCTGTGAAATGTTTCACCGAAACGACCGAGGGGGAAAAAAAAGACGTGAAGGGGTTCCAAGATTGACGTATGTATTTTGTATTTTTCACCCCTCTGGAATGAAGTAAATGGAGGAAGAACTGCAGTGAAGAGCAATGAAAGGAAACAGTGTGAGTTTACAGATGTGGTGGTTGAGCAAGGCCATAGTCGGGATGGTTGGAGGGGCGGTGAGATGGTTGTAAGGGTAGGGGATGGTTGGAGGGGTAGGGGATGGTTGTAGGGGTAGGGGATAGTTGTATGAGTGGGGGATGGTTGCATGGGTAGGGGATGGTTGTAGGGGTAGGGGATGGTTGTAGGGGTAGGGGATGGTTACATGAGTCGGGGATGGTTGCATGGGTAATGGATAGCTGTAAAGGTAGGTGATGGTTGCGTGGGTGGGGGATGGTTGCAAGGCTGGGAATGGTTACTGTGGTGGGATATGGTTGTATAGGTGGAGATAGGCTGCCGGGATGGAGATAGTTGCATGGGTGGGAGCTGGTTGCAGATCTAGAGGTAGCTGAAGGTGTGGGGATTACTGTGGGATGAGATCTAACCTTGTTCTGCTGAAAGTCAGAGGGAAAACGCGAGAGTGAACGGACGTAGAAGAAGAGAAATTATTACCCTGAAATATCCTGAACATACACGAAAAAAAAAAGACGACTTTGAGAGGAATTCGGGGGGGAAAAGAAAAGAGGGAGAGAAAGGTGGAAGATAAGCTGGGGAGAATTGAGGCGAGTGGGGATATATGGAGGGAGGAGGTTTAGGTGTGTGTGTGGCGGGGAGGGAAGCTTAAGTTAAGGTGGAGTGTCGAGAGCTGCGACTGTGTGGGTGTGTGTTGGCACGGAGCACGTGCCTCCAGGCACACGCACTCGCCTTTAAGTGCCACAACTGGATAACTGGAGGTGGGCAGGATACGTTCGTTCTGGTAGAAAAGGAAAAGAAAATTGAGCTCTGTCAACACCTTTTGTCTGGGCGAATTAAACTGGTTCACTGGACGTATTAAAAGTATTTTTTTTTACTATTATCAATTAGAAAAAAAAGGACCTATGTCAGTATTCTTTTACAAAGTCAATAGCCATTTTTTTTTTCATGTTGTACTGTGACACTAGGAAAGCCAGAGCTAAGAATATCTTTCCCTTGAATGGAGAGAGATTTTTTTCAAATCGAGAGATATTTCCCCCCCCACACACACCTTTCTTTAATAGCAATGTTCTCTAATTAATCCTTCGGGAAAACTCATTTTTTTTTTTTTTTTGTCTTTCCCTGTAGAATACTCAAAGAATTTTGCATTACACGAAGAGATATAGAGTTACGATGAAGAATACATAGAGAATATTCTGTGAGATGGAGAGAGAGAGAGAGAGAGAGAGAGAGAGAGAGAGAGAGAGAGAGAAAAAGAGAGAGAGAGAGAGAGAGAGAGAGAGAGAGAGAGAGAGAGAGAGAGAGAGAGAGAGAGCATGAGGTAATATCCAGTGACAATTCTCCTTACCCATAAAAGCTTCCTAATTTGACCGCAATTCTTTTCCGAGCAAGTTTTTTTTTTTATATTTTTCTCACACGGAAGCGTTCCACCAGAATGATAATGATGATGAGAATGATGATGATGATGATGATGATGATGATGATGATGATGATGATGATGTAGACAGTTTGAGCTTCCCTCCCACCCAACCCTTTTGCCTACACTGATCCCCCCGTGGAAGGCATAACAGTACAGAGGAAAATTCAGTGGCCTGCTAACCCATGCACAATATGAATACTAAGAGAAGGGTGGTGCTTTTTACATGCATCTCCCTCTCAGCTCAGTCCAACAGCCTGGGCCCACGTTTCATGTGAAGACCCACCTTAAAAGACCTTCACCAGGTCTTCACCAGGGGTGGTCAGTTCCTTCTCTTACGACTGTTCGTGAAGAGTGGTTCACACGGTACATCTACGAAAGCACAAAGTCACTGGAGGTTTTTATTCATTTGATTATTCATAGTTACCTTGGGACCAGTTTCTGTGAAAGAGTCGTAGGGTTTCCCCAAGGCCTTTCTAAAGGGTCTGGGAATGATTTCTCCCCATGTATACGTATCAGACACACACACACACACACACACACACACACACACACACACACATACACAGTTCTTGACAGCAATATGTATGACCAGTTCATTTATCCTTGGTAATCAGAGAATACATTTGAGAAACGCCCTCACTGATGCCACGGTTTCGGATACACGAGGATTCTGATGAAACTCACAAGAACGTAGTCTGAAAGGAGCCAATGCTGCTGAGGGAAGGAGCAATGGGAGCTTGTAACGTTGGAGGAATGGGAGGTCTGCTGTGTTGGGAGGAGAGGATGAGAGAGAGAGAGAGAGAGAGAGAGAGAGAGAGAGAGAGAGAGAGAGAGAGAGAGAGAGAGAGAGAGGTTGATAGGGGAAGAGCCAAAGAGCTCGTTCGAACTCGGTACAACGGCTGGACCCACCTTGGGTGGACGGGGGTATTGTACAGCAGAAACAGTAACCTGGGCTGAGGGAGCATCGCCTTCTCTTGAGTGACACGGAACTCTGTACCACTGAAGAAGAAAAAGGAAAACGCAACAAGGAAATACAGAGAGACGTCCATTGACACGAAGATGACCTCAGTACCTTTACGCAAGACTTTAAGAAATGGAAGAAGATGCCATAAAATGATTAGAATAAAAGGAACAGAAGTAGAAAAACCCACACGTAAATAATTAAGGTTTTAGAGCGGATAAAGACAAACTAATTAATTCAGCCAGGGAACGTAATTGCTTTGGTCATTAACATAACCATAACAAGGGGGCTTTCAATGTTACTTAAGCATTGTTAACGATTGAACAATAGCCTGGGCAAAAGAACGCAGTGGTTCTGTTGATGTTTGAATTCCCTTCCCCCCACCCCACTCCTTTTTTTTTCTCTCTTTGTATTCCACACGAAAAATAGGAGAACCCAGTGCCTTTGTTGACATCAAGACGTTGTTGTGCCTTCGATTTCTCAGAACGTCTTGAGCGAGGTAGAACTAGGAGTAATGAACTAGGTGTGTTGGTGTGGGAGACAGAGGGAAAAGTTCTGAGAACCGAGCTAGGCTGTAGGATAATGTGCTCCCTTAATTGCTTGGGAGTTAAACGTCAATGGAAGTACGAGTTATATAACGTTGGTCGAGAAATTAGATAGCTCTCATTCTGAAGGGAGGAAAGAGGTGGATTCATATTTTTTCTATCTTTAGGCGGGTGTGTGTGAGCCATTATTTTCTGAGGGGATTGGGGCCCCACAGCTCAAGTTCTCCCCCACAACCCTCACACACACACACACACACACACACACCTGTTAATGACACATGGATGACACATTGGACCTTACTTAGGAGAATTTCATTCGTAAAAAGAAGATGTATTGTGTGTAGTGCAGATGGACTGCCCGAGTGTGCGCGTGTGTGTGATGAGAAGGTGTCTGGAGAGAGGATGAAGTGGGTTTATGATGGCTTGTAAGAATGGAAAAGCCAAGAAGAAGAAAAAAAAAACTAACTTGAAACACATCATTAAATTTTTTTTGATATTCGTAGGTGATAAAGACACGAGATGAAAAATATAAGAAAAAATATTCGACGGTGTGATGATCCAAACATAAAAAGCATCTGGCTAGAGACTAGAACACTTCGAGTTGAAATGGAAAAAAACAGAAAAAAGCTACATAAAACATAGTTTTGTTTTTGTTTTGTTTTTTGCTTTTACTTGGTAATAAAGATCTGGGTGAAAATACACAGGAGTGAAAAGATTTTCAGAAATGTGACGGTTTGACTCGTCTTCAAAAAAAAAAAAAAGATAAAAAAATAAGAGAGATAATGCTGAGCTCAGCTCTAGAAGTGACGAGAATGAGGAGATGATTAAAACATGAGGCAGAACAATGGTGATGAGGAGGAGATGGTTAGCAATGATGAGGCTTCTTGAAGAGGTCGTCTTGGGGGCCCTTGACAAGAGCCGAGCCGCTGAGCCTTCGTTCCTTCCCCCCTTCCCCCTCAAATTGCGTGGCTCACGTCTTTCACCAACACCTCCAGCTCCTGCTCCACCAGCTGTTACGAGGACGCGTCTCTCTCTCTCTCTCTCTCTCTCTCTCTCTCTCTCTCTCTCTCTCTCTCTCTCTCTCTCTCTCTCTCTCTCTCTCTCTCTCTCTCTCTCTTATACGCCATTCACCAACCCTTCCCTTTTTTTTTCTTCTTTCACTCATCCATCACACGCCAGTCCCTCCTTCCTTCCCTCTCACGAAATATCTGTCATTCTTTTATTTTATTCTTATCTCCACATACGGGTTTTTCCTCTCACTCTTTATTGTTGCGTTCATTCCTTTTTCTTTTTAGTCTAAAGCCTAGTCCTTGATCACCCCAGGAACGAATTCTGTGAAAGAATCCTGACGTTAACTAAGACCCCTCCAGAAATTGGGAATTGTAGACTCCTTTCTTTTGCAAGCGAAGTCCTCATATATATATATATATATATATATATATATATATATATATATATATATATATATATATATATATATATATATATATAATACTATGAGTCCACGGGGAAAATGAAACACAAAAAGTTCCCAAGTGCACTTTCGTGTAATAATCACATCCTCAGGGGAGACACAAGAGAGAAATATAGCAGTCAATTGATATACATCGAAGAGACGAAGCTAGGACGCCAATTGGTAAACATGTGATTGTCCAAAACATGTTTTGGACAATCACATGTTTACCAAATGGCGTGTGTGTGTCCATCCTACGTCTCTGTGTCAGGAAACAATCGTTGCCGCACCATCATAAAAAAAGCCTTGTAATAGATAACATTCACAGATAGATTGTATGTTACTGTTGCAGGTGGTAAAGTGTATCAGGTTAACTTCTGTAGGTGGTTGAGGTACCTGCTTTCCAGTATGGGTGACTGACAGGACGTGGGTCGACGAATACAGCCCACGCCATTGGTGGCCGACGGCATAGTTGCTTGATTGGTGGACGTCATGTCGATAGATGTTTGAGTTCGCCGCTGGAACGGCAGGGCAGCGGGAGGGACCAGATCCAGACAACAAAGGACGAGTTGTGCCTCATATTTCTCGCTTCTACGAAACGTGAGGCGGTGAAAGCGGATCCCGGGTTGCTAGAAATGTGGGGCAGAACACGCTTCCTGCGCGTAAGTGAGGTACTGGAGGTGGCTGCTGTTCTCGCCTGAGTGTGGAAACTGTCTGTACCTGCTGGATAACATTCCTCCAATATACTGCACCCAGTATGTGTGTCTTTGTGTGTGTGTGTGTGTGTGTGTGGTTGGGTGGGTGGGTGTGTGTTTGGAGACCTGGTGTTCTCCCAGGAACGGTTCTCTGTGTGTATGGAGACCTGTCGTGGTCTCCCTCAGACGGCGTAAGGGTTCGTATGGAGACTGGAGTGTTCTTCTGTGGACATTGGTTCCTGTGGACAGGATACAGCCAGGAGGGGTCGTGAGAAACCCAGGACGTGATTACAGAAGATCTGATGTTGATTACAGAAGGTCTGATGTTCGTGCTGATTACAGGAGGTCTGAATTTTATTGGACCGCGTCGAAGAACCATTTTGGCTCTCAGATCACTAGATTTTTTTTTGAAGAAAAAATTAAGAAAGTAAGAAGGTATTTCATATTCCTCCACAATAGAATCGAGAGAGTTGTATACATGTGCCAGTTGTAACCAGATGTTCTGGTGATGATTCTTTGAGTGGATTTTGCATGAAGCGAAAGAGAAAGAAGAAAAAAAAAAATAATAGCTTTCAGCGCCATTCATCTCTTTCAGTCGAACATGTCCAGACAAACGGTGCAAAGTTAAAGCAACTGAAACTTTCAATGTTGCTCAAACCACATCGCACATGCTGGCGTTGCCACAGCCACGGAATACCGGATCGTTTAAGCCATTCTGACGCCTTTCATTGAACTGTATTATTGTGGCGTTTTTCTTCTACTGCCTTCACCCCCCACTCCCCATGGGATCGAGAAAATCCAAACGAGCGAAAGTCAATTTCATTTTTTTCTGTGAACCATATATATATATATATATATATATATATATATATATATATATATATATATATATATATATATATATATATATATATATATATATATATATTTTTTTTTTTTTATACTTTGTCGCTGTCTCCCGCGTTTGCGAGGTAGCGCAAGGAAACAGACGAAAGAAATGGCCCAACCCCCCCCCATACACATGTATATACATACGTCCACACACGCAAATATACATACCTACACATATTGTGTATATATATATATACTTTTTCCAAGATGGCCTTACCCTCGAGGGACAGTTAAGTGCGCCTACGTGAACCAGAAAAAGTTGAGTTATTCGTTGTCTCTTACGTGAGTCTGTGAGACCTTATGATACATCGTGCCTCAGGGACGGATGAAGGTGTGTACGTGAGACAGTGAAGCTTCCAGTGAAGCTTCGAGTCAGTGGTTCGACGACCAACGAGCCGCCCAGTGTGTTGTAAGCTTGTGGACTGTTGGGCAGATGATAATTTCTATCGAGATTTTTTTTTCCAGAGTAATTTTTGGTAATATTGTATTTTGATTGAATATTATTCATTTTTATGTATAGGATTAACGTAACTTTTTAGTTAAAAAATTATTTATGATTACTGTCTGTGAGATCCCTTTGTCCACGAAGGAATTTCAGTCTTAGGGCACCGTATATATATATATATATATATATATATATATATATATATATATATATATATATATATATATATATATATCTTTTCTTTCATAGTATTCGCCATTTCCCGCGATAGCGAGGTAGCGTTAAGAACAGAGGACTGTGCCTTTGAGGGAATATCTCACCTGGCCCCCTTCTCTGTTCCTTCTTTTGGCAAATTAAAAAAGAAAAGAAAATATATATATATATATATATATATATATATATATATATATATATATATATATATATATATATATATATATATATATATATATATATATGTATACATATGTATAAAGGCAACAAGTATGAATATGTACATGTGTATACATGTATACGTCTGTGTATGTACATGTATGTATACGTTGAAATGTATAGGTATGTGTGGGCGTTTATGTATGTACATGTGTATGTGGGTGGGTTGAGCTATTCTTTCTCTGTTTCCTTGCGCTACCTCGCTAACACGGGAGACGGCAATTAATTATGATAATATAAAAGAATAAAATATATATATCTCTGAGGACAGGAGGGAGGGAATACTGCCCTCGTATCTCCTGCGCGATGTAGAGTGAGTTTAAGAGATGCGGGAACAGAGGGGCAGGAAACCCTCTCCTTCTTGTAGATGAATTTTCAAAACACAGAAAATGAGCCACTCAAATAGCACCCATCCTCCTCACTGGCTCAGGCTGTCTATACATGGCGTTACTTCGCCAACGCAAGAAACAGCGAACAGGTACGATATATATATATATATATATATATATATATATTCTGTTTCCCATTTTAGAAAGTTAATACAAGGAGGGGAGGATTTCCGGCCCCCCGCTCCCGTCCCCTCTAGTCGCTTTCTACGACACGCGAGGAATACGTGGGAAGTATTCTTTCACCCCTATCCCCAGGGATAATATACATATATATATACATATACACACACACACACACACACACACATATGCACATACACCCACACACACACACATACATATATATACATATGAAAAATGTAAGAACAATTTAGAAACAAACTTTTAGCTTGAAAAAAAAAAAAAAAAAAAAAAAAAAAAAAAAAAAAAAAAAAATGAATGTCACATAATGGTTCAACCTCTGGCTCTGGAAAAGGAAATGTACAATTTATTCACACAAACGTCAATAGCAGTTCTCATCAATTTCACCACTGTGTCAATAAGCTTCAATGTCTAAGCTACATTTTTCTCCAACTTCACTATTTTCTTGTCAAAAACACCATGCATGAAAACTATCACTCCATTAACACAACTATAAACATTTACTTCCCCTTTAAAAGTTCTGGGGAAGTCTATCTCGATACACTGCGGCGAGGCGAGTGCTCAAATTACAGAGGTATAAGTTTGTTGAGTATTCCTGGTAAATTATATGGGAGGGTATTGATTGAGAGGGTGAAGGCATGTACAGAGCATCAGATTGGGGAAGAGCAGTGCGGTTTCAGAAGTGGTAGAGGATGTGTGGATCAGGTGTTTGCTTTGAAGAATGTATGTGAGAAGTACTTAGAAAAGCAAATGGATTTGTATGTAGCATTTATGGATCTGGAGAAGGCATATGATAGAGTTGATAGAGATGCTCTGTGGAAGGTATTAAGAATATATGGGGTGGGAGGCAAGTTGTTAGAAGCAGTGAAAAGTTTTTATCGAGGATGTAAGGCATGTGTACGTGTAGGAAGAGAGGAAAGTGATTGGTTCTCAGTGAATGTAGGTTTGCGGCAGGGGTGTGTGATGTCTCCATGGTTGTTTAATTTGTTTATGGATGGGGTTGTAAAGGAGGTAAATGCAAGAGTCCTGGAAAGAGGGGCAAGTATGAAGTCTGTTGGGGATGAGAGAGCTTGGGAAGTGAGTCAATTGTTGTTCGCTGATGATACAGCGCTGGTGGCTGATTCATGTGAGAAACTGCAGAAGCTGGTGACTGAGTTTGGTAAAGTGTGTGGAAGAAGAAAGTTGAGAGTAAATGTGAATAAGAGCAAGGTTATTAGGTACAGTAGGGGTGAGGGTCAAGTCAATTGGGAGGTGAGTTTGAATGGAGAAAAACTGGAGGAAGTGAAGTGTTTTAGATATCTGGGAGTGGATCTGTCAGCGGATGGAACCATGGAAGCGGAAGTGGATCATAGGGTGGGGGAGGGGGCGAAAATTTTGGGAGCCTTGAAAAATGTGTGGAAGTCGAGAACATTATCTCGGAAAGCAAAAATGGGTATGTTTGAGGGAATAGTGGTTCCAACAATGCTGTATGGTTGCGAGGCGTGGGCTATGGATAGAGATGTGCGCAGGAGGATGGATGTGCTGGAAATGAGATGTTTGAGGACAATGTGTGGTGTGAGGTGGTTTGATTGAGTAAGTAACGTAAGGGTAAGAGAGATGTGTGGAAATAAAAAGAGCGTGGTCGAGAGAGCAGAAGAGGGTGTTTTGAAATGGTTTGGGCACATGGAGAGAATGAGTGAGGAGAGATTGACCAAGAGGATATATGTGTCGGAGGTGGAGGGAACGAGGAGAAGAGGGAGACCAAATTGGAGGTGGAAAGATGGAGTGAAAAAGATTTTGTGTGATCGGGGCCTGAACATGCAGGAGGGTGAAAGGAGGGCAAGAAATAGAGTGAATTGGAGTCATGTGGTATACAGGGGTTGACGTGCTGTCAGTGGATTGAAGCAAGGCATGTGAAGCGTCTGGGGTAAACCATGGAAAGCTGTGTAGGTATGTATATTTGCGTGTGTGGACGTGTGTATGTACATGTGTATGGGGGGGGGGGGGGTTGGGCCATTTCTTTCGTCTGTTTCCTTGCGCTACCTCGCAAACGCGGGAGACAGCGACAAAGTATAAAAAAAAAAAAAAAAATATATATATATATATATATATATATATATATATATATATATATATATATATATATATATATACCACACTGTAAATGATGTATCATTTTAGACCACACTGTAATAAGGTAGACCAGTTTTCACCATTACAGCTCAGCGGTGATCGAGAACCGTAAGAGCTTTTAGGAATTCTGTCGAAGTTCATTTACCTCCTTATTACTTGGGATAAGTTTCTGAGGATATTGAGAATCTTGAATCCGGCAGGAACTACTAGATCCGGCAGGGACTACCAAATCCGGCAGGGACTACCAAATCCGGCAGGGACAACCAAATCCGGCAGGGACTATCAAATCCGGTAGGGACTACCAAATTCGGTAGGGACTACTAAATCCGGCAGGGACTACCAAATCCGGCAGGGACTACCAAATCCGGCAGGGACTACCAAATCCGGCAGGGACTACCAAATCCGGTAGGGACTACCAAATCCGGCAGGGACTACCAAATCCGGCAGGGACAATAAAGGGTTATTTTGCATATATTATCCAAAGATTGTCTAGACCAAACTTGTTTTGCATGGTGTTTTATGATGATTTATATATAAGAATATGAACTTTTGAATTTTTCTGCATTTTTTTTTTCGATAATAGATAAATTCACTGAGTCGTTTTATCGACTTGTGCGTTGTCGATAACTCTTTTGCATATTTCATTTATATCATACTTTTTTTTTCTATAGATTTACTCCATTTCCTTGCGGCAGAAAAGGATGGGGGTGGGGGGGCTGGGGGGGGTTGGGGCTTGGGGGGGTGTGGGCTTGGGGGGGGGGGGGGGGGGGGGAATATTCATTGTTGATTGAGAAGCGGGAAGTTTATTGAAGACTTTTAGACACA
The DNA here is from genome assembly GCF_036320965.1 of Panulirus ornatus. Lineage (NCBI taxonomy): Eukaryota > Metazoa > Arthropoda > Malacostraca > Decapoda > Palinuridae > Panulirus > Panulirus ornatus. The sequence continues at coordinate 11,912,706 of NC_092286.1, forward strand.
CGTGTTGGTATGGATGTTTATCTGGCGAGACGAAATAACTATTATAGATGCACTACGAGAAGAAAGAAGGAGAAAAAAAAAAGAAAAGATACTGGAGCACATCAGAAGGTATAAGGCCTTAGCTACTGATCTAAGGGTAAAGAAAGGTTAAGGATGCCCAAAGAAACATATCAGAAAGTATAAGGCCTTAGCTACTGATCTAAGGGTAAGGTAAGGTTAAGGATGCCCAAAGAAACATATCAGAAAGTATAAGGCCTTAGCTAATGATCTAAGGGTAAGGTAAGGTTAAGGATACCCGATGAAACATATCAGAAGGTATAAGGCCTTAGCTGCTGATCTAAGGGTAAGGAAAGGTTAAGGATGCCCGAAGAAACATATCAGAAGGTATAAGGCCTTAGCTAATGATCTAAGGGTAAGGAAAGGTTAAGGAATGCCCGAAGAACCAATTTCTTCAAACGTATAGAATAAATATTTTATATAGATCAACCATGATTCCTTTTTTTTCAATATACATCACTGTAATGCCTTTTTCTCGTGTACGAAACTTGCAGAACTGTGTTGAATCCCGATTTGCTTCAAGTCCTGCTTCATCCGCGACTAATTTCCCAAAGAAAGAAAGCGTCCTTCACTTTTAAGATGATAATGTATTCGCTTGATGAATTGCTCTCCATTTCCAACCAGTATTTTTACCTCGAACCACGTGGGAAATTAACGTCATAAAACTCCGGAACAGCGCAAAAAAGAAAAAAGAAAAAGAATTCCTAGGAAAAAAATGAAATTGTCCCCATAAACATCAGTGATTAACATCTGCAGGAAACCGTGTATACACGATGGGTTTGTTTGGTTGTGGCCGGAGACCCATGATCGTACGGGCTTGTGAGGTGAGGTTATGTATAGATACACCAAAGGACTGCAACGGCGCGCAGACAGCAACAGATCAGTGAACCTTGAACACAGTGCATCTGTTACGACCCTGTGTGGTGGATATACACTATCGTAAGAAAAACGCTGACCGTAACAGATCCGTGAGTCTTTTCGAGGCAATTTTGATATCAGAAGAGAACAAAAACATTTAAAAAAAACGTTAGTATTAAAAGTACAAATAGAAAAATGACTTTCTTGATCTACGATGTCGCAAATAATGTCACTCATGGAGTCAAAATGTAGTAAGTTTTTTTTATCTATTTCATTCAAACGTGTCTGTGGTGTTTCACTCGCCTATTCATAACGAGTCAGTCATCCCATATTTTAACAGTCCTGCCAAAGCAAAGAAGGTAAAAAAAAAAAGTTTGCCCTCGAGATTCTGTATCTATTACAACGAGTGAAATCGAACTAATCTATTTTTGAATGTCGACTTAGATCAAGATTGTCCAAACCTCTGGTAAATTCTCAGGAGAATTTGAATCATATCGCCTCATAGACTGTGCTCTTTTCTAAGGTAAATATGTTCAGGTCTTCGAAACATCTCTCATACGATATGTTTCTCAGTCCATGAAACCATCTTCATGGCTTGATGCTGCAGTGTCTCTGTTTTATCACATTTCTCGTTTTCAAGTATGGCGACCAGAACTGAACACAGTGTTGGAGTTGGCGAGGCACGAGTGAACTGTAAAAAAAAAGAAAAAATGAGAATCAGTTTCGTAGATTCGAATTCTAACGCCTTGATTGTGATGTCTCGAGCTTTTACCTCATTCCTTATTTAATGTTTCTACTAATATCTTTAGGTCATCGGAGATTATTACATTATAATTATTTTTTTTTCTCTAACGTTGTGTTGCTCAACAGGATTGGTTCTGTAACTTTCCTTCTATATTTTGTTGCTGAGGTGTAATGCTTTGCACTTATCGCTATTAGAATTAGATTCGTTACCTCTGATCCCTCCCCCGTCTTGTCAATTTGTCTATAGCATTATTTTGCTCCTATAGGCGTTGGATTTCTCTTGTAACTGGTTCTATTATCATCAAAATCTGTGGTAGTATCTCTTAAATCTCCAAAGCGTCTTCTTTCCCCCTACTCTGGTAATCTTCCACCTCTATCATTGCTTCCAACTTCCATATCATAGCTATGTCTACTATCCTCTCTTTCCCATGGCACTATTCCAATCAACCCTTTATGATCATCACGTGGAGGCTGAATTTTTTTCCCTGAAGCTCTATTAGCCCCATATATCGCCGTCTGCTTCGTCTGATATCTTACATCCTAACCTCTTACCAGTATCATTAATATATACGTCAGAAAGACGAATGGTTCCAAGACAGATCCCTGGGGCACACCACTTGTCACGTCGAACCATTCTGAGGGTCTGGCCATTCGTCACTGTTCTTTCCCTTCGGCCCTTCCACCAAAATGGCTCCTGTCCGTTAGTCCTATATCATATAGTTAGTCTAGTCTGTGATATTTCTTGCGCTCAGAATGAACAAATACCAAAATATAACATAGATACATCTTCCAAAAAAAAAAAGAAAATGCATCCGTCTAGAATCATCTCGAACCACTGTGCCTTTATGTCCAAAGCGACAAGAAACGGTGTACTAAACCAAATAGACCATAGTATTACCTGGTCGTTCATGTAATGATAAGATGCCCTCACGATATTTGGAAAGCGTGGTGCACTCCTATATATGTAGGTTGTTCTCCGTTATCTATATGGATTAACGGAGTTGATGGTTCGAGTCCCCAAAGTGGATTTTCTTTTTTATGTTTCAAGTCACGTTTCAGAATCACAATATTTCGTTTACTTTTCTCAGATGTCCCTGGACTACATTAGAACCTGTACGCTACTGTTTGACACCCACTACATCTGTGTGTAGATGTAGATATTGGCACTCAATACATCTGTCTGTAGATGTAGATATTGGCACTCAATGCATCTATCTGTGGATGTAGATATTAACAATCTCTACATCTACCTGTAGATGTAGATAGAAGCACACACTGCATCTATCTGTAGATGTAGATGTAGATATTAGCCCTCACTACGTCTACCTATAGATGTAGATTATAACACACTACATCTACCCAGATCTAATTTTGATAGCTTCTTGGATCTGCTTTAAGTAATTTAAGAATTTTTTTTTTTTCCCCAGTGTAAGAAATTTGTGGAATGCGATGATGCCGCCTCGAAGCGCATCAACACTTCAAGAGTTCACTTAATTCATGTGAAGTTGCCTTGAATATATAAAAGTAAGCAGCAAAGGAATCACCCCAGCGAGGAGGCATCTTTGTGAACTCGCTGGCACGATTAACCCAGACGAGGGATTAATGAGAGAGAGAGAGAGAGAGAGAGAGAGAGAGAGAGAGAGAGAGAGAGAGAGAGAGAGAGAGAGAGAGAGAGAGAGAGAGAGGCAATAATCAGCTATCTACAACGACGTGGAGGTCATTTCCTGATAAACCCCTGACGCGTTTTTCCTCCTCCTGTGTATAAATACCTCGGGAAGTGTGTCCCAGATGACACACGCTGATCGCCGCTCGGGTTAGCAGTGCTGGAGTGTAGGGATGGACCGTGACGAACATTCATAAAAGCGACGGTGATTTTGTTTGTGTGTGTTTCTTAATCTATTCACGAATTTCGAGATATGCCAAGGTTAGAATAACTGGTTTAGCTAATACAAAAAAGATATATATATATATATATATATATATATATATATATATATATATATATATATATATATATATATATATATATATATATATATATATATATTCATCTCTGGAAAATGTTATGAAACCATATTTAGTATGTACAGTATACATTTGTAAATAAAACTGAACAAGCTTTACATGTTCCTAAATTTCTGGTAATCGATACTGATTTATGTATGCCTTCTAGAAAACTATTGTGGTAAAAGGAGAAATACTAGAGAACATAAGACCATCAAGAATTAGTGAATTTATCATGATCAGACAGGTACAATAGGCAACCAAAGGGCCTACTGGGATAAGATATTGTAGAATTAATGGAAAGGTCTGTGGTGCATGGATGTATTCTTTCGCCCCTATCCCCAGGGATATATAGGGATATATAGGGGAGAAAGAATACTTCCCACGTATTCCCTGCGTGTCATAGAAGGCGACTAAAAGGGGTGGGAGCGGGGGGCTCGAAATCCTTCCCTCTCGTTTTTTTTTTATTATTTTTTTCCAAAAGAAGGAACAGAGAAGGTGGCCAAGTGAGGATATACCCTCAAAGGCCCAGTCCTCTGTTCTTAACGCTACCTCGCTAATGTGGGAAATGTCGAATAGTTTAAAAGAAAAGAAAAAAGATATATATATATATATATATATATATATATATGTATATATAGATAGATAGATAGATAGATAGATAGATAGATAGATAGATACATATCAAGTCTCGTACAGAATATTGAGGTAAAGAAAAAAAGAGACTGTGGCTGCAAGATGTCTCTAGGTTCTCTGTCTCACACGATTTCTTTTGTTTTGAGAGAGAGTAAGAGATCTCTTGCGCAGGTGCATAAAAATAAAGCCATCTCCCGCGTAAAAAGTTCTGCAGAATCCAGATTCCTTTGTATATACAGCCACCGTGGCTGGTCTGGGGTGAGGCAGGGAGGGAAGGAAGGAAGGATCTCTCTCCTGGCACCCTACCTCTCACGACATCTCTCTCCACCCACCCTTCCTCCTCCTCCTCCTCCTCTGTCTCCTCCTCCTCCACCTCCTCCTCTGTCTCCTCCGTCTCCTCCTCTTCCTCCTCCTCCTCCTCCTCTGTCTCCTTCCGTCTCTTCCTCCTCCGTCTCCTCCTCTTCCTCCTCCTCCTCCTCCTCCTCTTCTTCTTCTTCTTCTTCTTCTTCTTCTTCTTCTTCTTCTTCTTCTTCTTCTTCTTCTTCTTCTTCATCTTCTTTTTCTTCTTCTTCTTCTTCTTCTTCCTCCTCCTCCTCCTCCTCCTCCTCCTCCTCCTCCTCCTCCTCCTCCTCCTTCAGGCAATTCCCTGTTTCTCCCAAAAAGAAAAAAAGAATAAATGTAATAAAACGAGACACCTGAGCTCTGTGCTGCGGTGCTCCTGCTCTCTCTCTCTCTCTCTCTCTCTCTCTCTCTCTCTCTCTCTCTCTCTCTCTCTCTCTCTCTCTCTCTCATATAAATCTTCCCCCGCTGGTTGAAAATTAAGGGAGGGGATTGGGAGGTGAAGGGGGAAGGAATAGAAAGGGGAAAATTGATTAGTGGGGAAAATTGTGTGTTTCCTTCGCTCCAAAAGCCAAGAGGTTGTGTTCCCATCAGTTGTAGAAAATGATTGTATTTATAAAACTCAGATTAATCATTTTAAACAGCCCACAGCCGACAGTTCTGTCTACTTTGTCTGTCTGTCTATCTTTCAATCAATCTGTCTCTCTGTCTATCTATATACATATTTAACTATATGTCTATCTCTTTATGTGTCCAATTATGTGTCTGTCTGTCTGTTTATCTGTTTGTCCATTTTTCTGACAGTCAATCCATTTATCTATCTATCCATCTGTCTGTCTATCTATTTATCTATCTCTATCTCTCTATATATCTACCTGTCTGTCTATTTATA